>NC_056725.1:670422428-670539928 GCF_019279795.1 Protopterus annectens | reverse complement strand
CAATAAGATCAAGGTTGTACCCTATAATGATGTTCAATACAGTTCTGTGGTCTAATGGAAATGAGGTGGGGCTGGCTGTTCAACCCTGTCAGAACACTCTAAAAAGCTCTGCAATGTCCTTGTTCCTCCACTTTTTAGTTTACCTAATGCATGAATTTGAAATCACAAATAAGATGACATTGGTAGTAACATATTAGCTATCTACATTAAAAGTATGAGATTATACAGTGGGGATATAATAGCTTAAGAATGTAAGGAAAAGATGATTTGGATGCAAGAAGGAATTAGAAAATCAGTTTACTGCAAATAAGTAGAGAAGTTTTTATATAAATATGTTTGAAGTTATTGTAAAAGTATTCGGAGAAATAGTGGATCAGCCAGAATTTGACCTTAAAATGAATTCTGTGGATACTGATAGTTTTAATTTTATATTGATTATCATCATCAAGCTGAACAACACTAGTATCTGTCATTCTTTTCAAAATTATTTACTCTACCAAGTACCTAACATAGCATAGACTGGCCATGAAAACAAAACCATGTTACGGAATGGTCATCTACATACAGCTGGTACTGATTACTGACTTAGCCCTGATGGGTAACATACACCATCATAATGCATTGCACCCTGCCCATGCAGTACAGAATGCATGGAAGAGATGGGGGACTAACAAAAAATACACACACACACGTATATATTTATATATGAGTGTCGCAGTGGTGCGGCTATTAGTGTTGTTGCCTCACAGCAAAAGGTTCTCTGGCTTGATTATCATGTGGGGTGCCTTCTGTGCAGAGTTTGCATGTCTTTCCTGCATTTGCGTAGGTTTCCTCCGGGTGCTGCAGTTTCCTCCCATATTCCAAAGACATGCATCTGGAGCATTTCTCCCCAGCCTTCCACTGAAAATGGCTGTGCACCAGACAGACGTTCCCAGTAAACAAATGTTAAATAAATAAATAAAATATATGTATATATGATTACCAAAGGAAAGAAAAAGAATAAATAAGAAATAACACAAAAGCATTGATTTAAAAAACTAAAACATGCACCACTGATACCCCCTGCTAATTATGAATACTAGCTCCAAGATCATACAACAGTGGGAAAAAGGCAACTTCTAAGTCTCTACTGTGCTGTGATCACAAATACAGCAGCTAGCTTTAGGAGAACTCAGTGTCTTAAGCTAGCAAATGAAAGTTCACTATTTTAAATGTTCAAGCATTTCAACTCTAACCATATATAACCTACATCACTTATGTAAACAAAATAATCCAATGGGCAATAATAATTTATTTGTGTTTTTCTGGTTTGTTGACTGAGTTAGTTCCACTAGGCCAGTGGCCTCTTTTCAATTGAAACCAGAGTTGCTAGTCATACTACCTAGGGTAAATTTGGATTTTTTGATAAATGCCATAGTATCTGTGACAGCTCCATGCTGGGCCAGTAATCAAGGAGCCTGAATCCTCACCACTGACACTGGAGAGGGACGTTCACTTGGAATACAAATGGATTCACTCTGTATTTCCAGATGCAAACCTCCCTGCATCAAGCACAATTTCCCTTAAGAGCACACAGAGAACACACTCAGCCCAGGGTCTGGGTGTCTCTTTCCTTCCAGGTCCCTGATAAGCCTCCCCAATGGCACTGTGAAAAGAGTGCTTCATGTCCCTAGCCCAAGTAGCTGACATGCACACATTTTCAGATTTAATTTTACACACACACACACACACACACACACACACACACACACACACACACACACACACACACACACACACACACACACACAAAAGGCACAGATTACCTGCTCTACCCACTTTGCCCAGACTATAAGGTAGTTTCACTGCCACCAGTCAGTTACTACAAGGTTCTTAAAAGGGATACCCAATTACTGAGTGAAGTTAATACTAATACAAATGGTATTGTTGAACAAGCAGCCAGGCTGGCAGTACATCCAGTCATCACAGTATCTTTTATATCCACCTGAGCTACCACTAATTTGGGCAGATAGGACCTCTCTCGGTTTAATGTCTCATCTGAAGGATGGATATCTATATCTATTACTTGGGTACTAGTTCCAAATGACCATTTTTGTGAACTAGACTATCACCCATAGAACCATGTAAATAAATATTTAATTACCAGTACTCCTTTGAATAGCTACAAATTTCTAAAATTGAATATACCACATAAGAGGTCATGCAACTTATTAGAATACACTTTCGCATAATTAGTGGAAATGTTATATCTGAAACAATCCTTCTCAGTAAGTGCAGTGTGGGCTGTTGTCACAATACCAAGCCTTAAGCTATGTGCCTGCTGACTAATTCAAAGTGAAAAAAAGACAGGCAGAAAGATGATCTTAAATTGGATAATAGCCCCAGATACATAATAGGCTGGCAGACACATTTTCTGACTTCATTACTAACCACCATTCAACTTTTAATATTATATATGATACGTCTACTCATCTGGTCATCAAGATTAGCCTTGGAGGTAGCCAAATTAGTATTTTGTGTGACCTGTCATGGTAGTTTACTCCACAGACTAGGAATATGTTGACATGGGAGCCTAACCCTCCAGCAAGTCTTCCTTAGAATCAAAAAAGAGAAAGAAAGAAAGAAAGAAAGAAAGAAAGAAAGAAAGAAAGAAAGAAAGAAAGGCCTTCAAGCTAAGCAAGAAGCTGGTATACATCTAGAAACAACTCTGCTGTGCAAACTAAACTGTAGAAAATAGCTATACGGTTTCCATCCTAACACATGGATACTACAAGCTGAATGACATTTAAATAGCCACAATTCTAGTGACAGCTGCTTAACTGATTTATGATACTGCCCACAGCCTTGCAAGCCTAGGATCAACTGACAACTATTATTCAGTGCTGGCCATGCCCCCTTACATCTACAGCATCATTAACTGAGTGCCACTTAAAGCACCTGCAATAACATCACAATCCTTTCTGCTTAAATGACCTTGTGAGGTTGAAATAACACCCATATATAGTGGCAATCACACTGTTTGTCCCAGGGTAGCTAATCCCTTGCTCCAGCTTGGCTGTGGCTCTGAATATTCAGTGCAGTGTGCAAGTAAATCAAATATACTAGTCCACACACACACACAAACACACAGACACACACACACACACACACACACACACACACACACACACACACACACACACACACACACACACACACACGCACACACACGCACACACACGCACACACACACACACACACACACGCACACACGCACACACACACACACGCACACACACGCACACACAGTAATTGACATGGAAGGACAGAAACATTACGCTATGAATCACCTGCTGGGCTGCCTTTCATCATAAATACATGAATATATCCCATTTTGCATATATTCGAATGAATTCTGGCATGCATGCCATGAATAGATTGAGGATGATGCAACACACATCGTATTACTCTGTGTTGCCTGTGCCATGGTCCACAGGTTTGGTCCATATGCAAGTTAACTCAGTACTTCTGGTTGTACAGCATGGAATCAGACAGCATTTGGATTGCATATCATTTCTTCATATCATTTCACAAAATTGTTAAACATAGACAAAAAGAGCTCATAATGATTTCAGCCAGCAAGTTAAAGGGGTGAAGCTCTGTGTATCAGCCTGTCTGCAAAGTTCAGGCTGCCTTCATCTCAGGTCAGAGTATGGTGGATAAAATGAAGTATGGAGATAATGTGGACCCACAACTGATTTATTAGTACTGGATGCTGAAAAGGCAGATGATAATGTTAAATGGTTACATCTATAAAGAGTTCAGTGTATCTTTAATCTTACCAAAATTGTTATTACCTTACCTAAGTATTCTTTGTTGTTACTTAAAATTGGCTTGGTGATCTCTGAAATGGTCAGCACAATGAAAAGGAGTCCCTTTCTCCTTAATATCTATTGCTTTCTCTTTCTCTCTCTCTCTCTATAGATATATATAAATATCTTTACTATATCTATAGAGAGAGAGAAATTTATCCTGCTGTTAGATACTTTAGCCTAAGCTTCAAGGTATGACTAGAGAGCAGATATTTAGGCTGCTAATAAAATAAACAATGGGCTGGATTCAAGAAGGCTTGCACGGAGTCTAAGAGTAGAGTAAGACTCCATGCAGCCAACATGTCTGCCGAGCGATCCAGGAACAGCCGGCAGGGGTGTGCAAGAGAGCTCCTAAAACTCCTCTTACACGGACAGGGCTAGGATATGCCAATTACCTCATTTGCTGCAGAAAGTTATGCAAATGAGGTAAATTTGCGATCCAGAAAACCCTAACCTGTCCGACTAAGAGTAGTGTTATGTGCAGAAATGTACTCGGTTGTCAACTGAGTACCATTCTGCAAATAGCAAAATGGAGCCGTGACAGCTCCAAATAAAGGATGCATCCAGTTGAGGAAGCATGCCAATGGCCAAATATACGGCCATTGGCAATTCTACCCGTTGCAAAAAAAAATGTAATACTTTTTTTTACCTCGATCTCCAAAGTTTAGGCATAGCGCAGTGTCGCGCAAACGTGCTGCTCTGTAAACCCCCCCCCCAAAAAAAAATAAAAGCCAAAAATAGGCCTTTTATTACAAATATACATCTGCCATGCAAGTGAATGGCAGGCTGAAGACAACATGGCTACTGAGTAGAGGTTGGTAAGGGGGGAAGCTCAGTCTAAGAGATGTAACCAAGCATTAGTAGGCAATCGTATGCAAATGAGGGTAAGGATAGTGAATCCCAATTTCACATGGCAAATGAGCAAAGTCCGTGGAGTGTAAGAGTAGGATAAGGGGAGTATCAGAGTGGAAGCTAGGTGACATCATGAGGGGAGTATGTATGAAAGAATGTAAGCTCATTGGAGCAGAGTGGCATGTGTTTGCTGTCAGTTACCCATCACTGGAAGAGGCGTGTCAACAGGTATCCTAGCTAAAGGCAAGAAATTGAAGGTGTATGCCGTGGACAACACTAAAGTTTCTTGTAGAAGTGCATGCAATGTGTATGCATGTGTGTGCACGCCTGTAAAACCGAGTAAGCTTGTGTGCACGTGTGTGCGCCTGTGTGAGCACGTTTAAGCCGGAGTAAGCAAGTGTAAGGTTGTTGAAACCTGTGTATGCGGGTTTGCACCTGTGTGCACGCATTTAAGCCGGAGTCAGCAAGTGTTGGGCCATGTAAGCATGTGCGCATGCTTGTAAGCTGGTGTGTGCGTGTTTGCGCTTGTTTGCACTGCGCTGCCCCCTGTGGAAACAGAAAGGGAAAAGGAAGCACAACAAATAGTAGGAAGTTAACCAAGGAGAACTAGCAGAGCTAGCAGGTGAAAACCCCCTTTTGGGATGTACCTTACCAGACACCTGCAGCAACTGGAAAGACCCCAAAAGTACCTCACCAAGAGGATCAAAGGGCTCAAACAGTTGCCATATGCTGCCCGGTTAAAGAAACTCCAGCTCTACTCAGTGGCATACCGCCTGTTCAGAGGAGATCTGTGCCTGACGTATAAAGCCATGTCCAACCCGGAATTAATGGACATGCTGCACCTCAGAAAATCCAAATCCCATCGAGCTACGCGCTTGAGAGACTTGAACCTCAGCACTGAAATAAATAGGACATGCTGGAGGGACAGATTCATAACCTAGAGGCACCCTTCACTCTGGAATAAAATCCCAGTCCAGGTTAGGCAGAGTCCCTCATTGACTCTCTTCAAGAGGAATCTTGATGAGTGGATGGGAGATCGTAGGTTTACCCCGGGTATCACTTCTGTGTCACTGTTAGATAGAGGCACAGTATACTAACCTCGAAAAAGGGCATAGCAAAATAAATTTAAAATAGGTGGCGAAAGCCAAACACATTCTGGCTAGGCTTATAAATGCCCTAGGGCAGATAGCCTAGTATGAACCTATGAACCTATGAACCTATAAAACAATCAGAATCAGCCAATTACACAGGCAGTACACTAGCCCAGCCCAGCCCAGCACTTAAAACTCTGCAAACAACTTTCCACTATGTTTTCTCAGAGACACTACAACACTGCAGTAAGCTAATAGAAGTGAAAACTGAAAAAGCTTTACTGAGACAAAGAAATGTTAGGGGCTGCCATTGCTCTTATAAGGTGACATATGCAACATGCTGAGGGTGGTGACAATGCGAATGCTGCTGAGCAACCCACAGTGAGGAGACGAAGAAGAGTGTACAGGCCCAGGGTAACCTACCAGGGGCTACATGAGCTGGAGATAGTGGAGCGCTACAGAGTGGACAGAGATCTCATGCAGCAAATTGTTGAGCTGTGCAGGCCATGCCTCACACACAGAACCAACAGAGGGGAACCCATCCCAGTGGAAACCAAGGTATGTGTTGGCCTAAGAATACTAGCAACAGGTGCCTTCCAGAGACCAACTGGTGATATGATGGGGATTTCACAGGCATCAGCATCCAGGGTACTGCACCAGTTCCTGAATGCCATGTCAGCACATGTCGGTGATCATGTATATTTCCCCAATTCGTGTGAGGTATTGGCCAGCAATATGCATCTTTTCCAGCAAATAGTGGAATACCCTGAGGTAGTGGGTGCAATAGTCTGCACGCACATATGCATCAAAGCACCAGCTGGTGAGCAGGGTAGGGTCTACTATAACCACAACGGTTTCCCCTCCATCAACTGCCAGGTCATGTGTGATGCCCAGGGCATAATAATGAATGTGTGTGCTGGCTGCCCTGGCAGCTACCATGATTCCCATATCTGGCATCTGACACAGCTGTACCAGACATTTGCCAATGGGGACATCCCTCATGGTCAACTAGTGCGGGATGCTGGATATGCACTGGAGCCGTGACTGATGACCCCCATCAGAAATGCACACACACCTGAACAGGAATGCCATAATGAGGCACGTGCACAAACACGAAATGTAATTGAGCGTGTGTTTGGGCTGCTCAAGTCACGGTTCCGGTGCCTGGACACATCTGGTGGAGCCTTGCAGTACTCACCAACTACATGTACCCAAATAGTCATGGTATGTGCTATGCTACATAATATGATCTTGTGAAAACAGCTGCAGCAGGAGCAGCATAGGGCCAGGCCAAACAGCCCCCCACCATTGCCAAGGCCATCACAGGCAGAGCATGACTCGGAGGAGGAACAACCTGAGCCTGCCCCAGTAGGCAGAAGGAGGTGTGCCCAGTATGCTTTGGCCTTGACAAAGAGGCAACACATAGCATATACACTGGCTCAGTAGGAACCCTGGAAATGATACCTCTCTCTGACTCGCACATATAGTAAAAGGGATGCCTAACTTGACACTACCTGTTTTCAAACATGTATAGGGAGTGTAATATGTGCATCTGACATAGGCAGCCCTGCAGCACCACTTGAGGCATGATTGCCATGTGTTAAGCAATATAAAGCAGTGCTAAACAGCTTTTACCACTATTTAGTATATGTAAACAAAATTGCACACACTAAGTAGCACAACTTTGGGCAATGTTGAGGAATATTGGGCAGCATTCAGCAATGTCGGTTAACATTGAGCAGTGTTGTGCAAGTTTGGTCAAAGTTGGGCATAGTTGAGCAAAAGCAGGTAAACATGGTCATATTTGCTTTACTGTTCCTTAAGCAGTCTGGTCTGCCGAGTATGAAAATATGAAGCAGTGACAGTCCTCAAACCCAGGATACTGTGCACTATAGTCACAGTACTGAACCACTAAACCATGACAGTATTTCACTGGTCAGCCTGTAGGAATAAATGTTGATAAGTCTATGCAAAGTGTCTCCTGGAAACCCCACAGGCACAGCATAATCCCTGTATAGTTATGACACAAAGGTGAGCCCTGCATTAAAAATACAACTCGATTTACAACACATGTATAGTATAAATGTTAATATTGGGTGTGTTCACACACGTCAACAAATGTAGTGGACTTCACATAGCAACATACTGAAAGGTCACACTGGGCATGCTCACACACGAATAAATGAGGCAAATGTCGGGCAACAACATACTGAAAGGCCAAACTGGGCATGCTCACACACAAGCCATCTGTGAGTACAGCAGTGGGCCACACATATCAGGCAGTTGCATGTGTTAACCCAGGAACCTCTCACAATTCACCAATCTTGACTTGTGGACACAGTAATATGACAACAGACACATATATAATATATTGGAACCCTGTCATAATCAAATATGTACTACAGATACTTAGGTTGGTCATAGAAAGTTGAAAAGCAAAGAAAAAAAAACCCAAATCAGTATCATCAATAAACAATGTGCACTGCAAACACTATCCAATCCAGGTCATGGAAAGATTATCTGCGAAGGAGTCCATACAGAACCATGACACTACCTTCAGCTATGTCATAAATAGCAATGTGCACTCATATATGTCCTGAGTCAGGGCCAACTGTAAATGACTGACAATGCCAACATCCTGTCAGACAGGCCCATACTTACATACCCACCTCTCACTGACAAAAGGCCCTATCATCATACCAGGCGATATCACATGTAGAATGGGTAAACAGCTCCTTCCAAAGCTGAAAACATGGCATCAATTGGATTACATTGTGCCCCTATATGTTTCATAAGTGAACTGCAGAACAAACAGAACCTGCACCTGAACAGTCTGTTGAGTCTCACCCTCTCTACAGATTTGAAACTGTTGAATGGGTTACAGCAACATATGGCACACTACACAAGTGTTGGTGCACAACAGACCATGGGAACTACAGTCTTATAAGCCGATGAAGTCTGATCTGCAAGGCCATGGAGTCCATCAGGATTGAATTCAGAAACAGAGCTATTGGAAGCCTATAAACACACAACCCTACCAACTTTGGACTGTTCATGGGCAGATCATGTTTCCCAAACCTGCTAGACTGTTTGCAAGGCAGCCACCCAGGACATACATGAATGAAATGAGCTACACACGTCCCACATACACTTTGAATAGGCCTTTTCCAACATCCCAGACACATGTTGTATCCACAAAATCAATAACCTGTGCATAAATATGTATTGTCATTGGATAGATTGGCAACTGGGCCACAGATAGTTCACACAAGGTATGATTTTTGGAGTCCTGTTCAAGCTGGTAACACCTGCTGTCCCCCATGTCTCAGTGCTGGGATTGCATAAATCTAAGTGCACACTTATTACCATGTCTAGTCTGATGATGTCAGCATCCCAAAAATATAGCAGTGTAAATGAAAACTCCCAGTAAAGTACATAGCGTGTCATGTTAATGTGTATCTCTCCAGTATCATAATATAGTTAGGTAGGGGGTTGAATCCTGCAATTCCTGTGTGTGTGTGTGTGTGTGGGGGGGTGTGTGTATGTTTCTGTGTGATTTCCTTTGAGAGTATTGCCCTTTTGGAGACTAGGCAAACACCTTAAAAGTGTTATATTCCTGTTTGGCAAGTCTGATGATGTCAGAGTCCTACAAATATAGCATTAGAAATCAAAGCTCCCAATAAAGCATATAGTGCATTGTGTTAATGCGTATCTATCTAGTATCATAACCTAGTTAGATAGGGGTTTAAATCCTGCAATTGCTGAGTGTGGGTGTATGTTTCTGTGTGATTTCCTCTGAAAATATTGCCCTTTTTGGAGACTAGGAAAACAACTTAAAAGTGTTACATTCCTGTTTGGCAAGTCTGATGATGTCAGCATCCTACAAATATAGCAGTGGAGATGAAAACTCCCAGTAAAGCATATAGTGGGTCATGTTAATGCGTATCTCTCTAGTATTATGACATAGTTAGGTAGGGGTTTGAATCTTGCAATTGCTGAGTGTGTGTATGGGGGGGGGTATGTTTTTGTGTGATTTTCTCTGAGAGTATTGCCCTTTTTGGAGACTAGGAAAACACCTTAAAAGTGTTACATTCCTGTTTGGTAAGTCTGATGATGTCATCATCCTACAAATATAGCAGTGGAGATGAAAACTCCCAGTAAAGCATGTAGCGCGTAGTGTTAATCCGTATCGCTCTAGTATCATAACACAGTTAGGTAGGGGTTTGAATCCTGCAATTTCTGGGTCTGTGTGATTTCCTTTGAGAATATTGCCCTTTTGGAGACTAGGCAAACACCTTAAAAGTGTTATATTCCTATTTGGCAAGTCTGATGATGTCAGCATAGCATTGGAAATAAAAGCTCCCTGTAAAATATATAGCGTGTCGTGTTAATGCGTATCTCTGTAGTATCATAACCTAGTTAGGTAGGGGTTTAAATCCTGCAATTGCTGTGTGTGTGTGTGGGGGTATGTTTCTGTGTGATTTCCTGTGAGAGTATTGCCTTTTTTTGGAGACTAGGAAAACACCTTAAAAGTGTTACATTCCTGTTTGGCAAGTCTGATGATGTCAGCATCCTACAAATATAGCAGTGGAAATAAACCCCCCCAGTAAAGCATATTACAGATGACAGGAGGTGGCACAGTTTCATCATATGCACAGGGTGTGTTGCTGGTTTGCCAGAGCCCGACATTGACCCATCCAATCGACATGTATGTGTGTGTGTGTGTTTGTGTGTGTGTGTGTGTGTGTGTGTGTGTGTGTGTGTGTGTGTGTGTGTGTGTGTGTGTGTGTGTGTGTGAGGGACAACAGTACAGCATGGGTCAATGTTGATGTGATGTGTGTGTATGTGTTAGCCCTAGGTGTTTGGATGATGTGTGTGTGTCTGCATGCACAAAGTTCCACCATGTGGCTGCCATAAATGGGAGGTTGTGGGACAGCCACAGACTGTACCTGCCAGGCTGTATAGATCACTGTCTCTGGCCACGGACAAAGTACCTGTGCCTGGCAGGAGTGCAACAGACAGTATCGGGTACTAAGCCAGACTGGGTACTATCATCAGAGGCAGAGGCATGTCGACTGGACCCATGTCCTTGCTGGGACTGGCCAGAGCCACGTGCATGTGGTCTTCTATGACGGTCTATTGACATCCCTGCTCCAACATTGCTGGGGCTGGTACTGCCATTACGGGAGCGGCTGTGACTTGTGTGTCTTCAGCAACGACTGCCAGCCGATGATGTTGCTGGCATATGTCCACGTCGATGTCTCGGCCATCCTGCACTGTCCCGGCACATGGACATTACATTGCGGAGGACATCTAATGTCTCCCCCCAACGTCTTTCAATGACCTCGGTGTAGTGACGCACTGCACCCACAAGGTCATGGATACTGTCATTGATAGCAGTGTTATGGGCCCTCTGCACCCTCAGTCCCTGTCTGGTGTACCGTTCCATATGTGCCTGTGTCTGCATAACAGCTCGGAACATACCTGAGGTTGTAAGACCTGTGGGGGGCACGTCTGCCAGGGGCATTACGACAAGCGGTGCTCCCACAAGAACCCCTGGACATCCGCCTATGTGGTACCATCCCAGGATTCTGGGTATGGCTGCTGTGAGGGGTTGCATGTGCCATAGATACCACACTATCCTGGTCAATGCCAACTGTATGCTGTCCCTCACCTAAGGCCATTGGTGATGAGGGATGTTTTGGCAGTATGAATGTGCGCATAGATGGTGTGGAAAGCTGTGTACTGTCGATTTGCAGAACAATGACAGACCCTGTCAAACCTGCCTGTGCCACAACACGTTTCATCATCTACACTATTTGTGGCAGTGTCTTCAGGTTCCCTGCTGCACTCAACCAACACAACCTCAGCACCTGTGAGAGGGAGACAGGAAACACACTTTACAATCTGTACATGATGTTAGCACACATGCACACATGAACACATGCACACATGCACACATGCGCACATGAACACATGCACATATGTACACATGAACACATGCACACATGCACACATGCACACATGGACACATGAACACATGCACACATGAACACATGCACACATGCACACATGCACACATTCACACATGAACACATGCACACATGCACACATGAACACAAATACACTACTCACTAAAGTAGACACACACACACACACACACACACACACCAACAGCAATCCAGAACATACCCATTAGTGGTTGATGGTGGAGTACAGTATCACAAGCCAAAGAGTCCTATCACACGTGTCAGCATGCAAGATGTGTGTTGCTCAACAGCATGCAGTGCGAGTGTAGAGAGTCCTTGTTAATAACAGTATACATCTGTTTGATGCATGTGTGTTGTTCAGTGATTGGCCTCACCCTGGAAAATAAAGTGTACATGGACACAACATTGATGTGCAAGTATTATATGCTTTTCAGTGTCCTGTGCACCATCACTCACAGGTATACATACCATGGCTGGATGCACACAACTGTCAGGTGTATAGCAATGAATGCTATGTGTTGTACTGTAGTTACTGTAACTGGATGTAGTGTAGTACCATGAGCCATCATCAGGCAGCATCATGTGGTCACTCAAGGCCACTAATATGTGCCACACTGGCAACTATCTTGCTGTACCTGAACTGCTGCACTGTGGCTACATTAACCATTTCACAGGCAGTTGTTACATGGGTATGTAAGGTGTTCAATAGGGAGCATTGCCTAACATGAATGTCTTGTTTGTTGAAGAGTTTTGCAATGCCCCATGATAGGCCTCTACCCCTCAGGTATAGTATATGTGCTGTGTGAATGACATTTGGGATACTGGAGGCTGACCTTACAGCAGGTGTCTACATACGCCATGTGTATCATATTGACATGTACTGCGTATGACAAGGTGGTGTATGTTGTGTGCATGTGTATTGACTCTGCTTATACAATGTCCACTACAGTGTACCACAATGGTTTGGGATGCTCTGTGTATAGCATGTGTTTGAGGCAGCCACTCATGCTACTGGGATGTGCATAGTCCCACATGAAACTTACAGAGCATGCATTATGTGTAGGTGTTGTACATGTGTAAATGGCCAAAAACCCACCTATGACATGCACATGTTATTTTCCATATGAAATGTAGAACACTCACCAGCATGGGTCTGCTGTCTTGCTGTCACACCAGAGGGACCTACAAGGATATGGGACAGTTTGTCAGTGTCAACAACTGTGGCATTGCTGCTGTGACTTTGCAATTTTACAGTACTACAACGGTTGACAGTCACAGGCATACAGATTATGTTCCAAATTATCAGTATTGCACAACACCAGGCTCCATATCTTCCAAATACACAGTACACATCTGACATATGCATGTTCTAACAATCGAGCTAACAGTAGTCTACAGATATGGCATGTTACCTGCACGCTCGCAGTCAACTTGCTGGGTGACTCCGGCCTCCATGATGACACATGTTTGTTGCAGTGGTTGGCCAGGAGCCAGCGCGCTGAGGAGCAGCTCTTCCACTCTGGTGAGGGGCGGGTGTGATGCTGCACCACCACCTGTGGCAAGCTGTTGTCTGTGGACATCAGAGGCATGCTGCCGGACATGTCTGATTAAATCACTGCAGTGATGGCGTACCTGCTCATAAGTCCAGTTATGCATGCCTACGTCATTAACCCGACGGACAACATCATGCCACAGTGCAGTACGCTCATGCTGGTCCTGGCTGGTTCTGGAGAACAGCAGGGTATGATGTTGTACTAGTGTGAATATAATTACTCCCTCCTCTTCAGGGGAATAGGCAGGGTTGCGATGATGAGACATGTCCCTGGAAGACAATAAAACAATTATTGTGAGCAAGTCTTGTGGCACACTTAACAATCTAAAGTACAGATATCAATGAAATGCCATATATAGCAACCTATTGGCTGTCAGTAGATACAAACTTTTAATCCCACACATCAGTGCTCAGCCCACAACTGCCTGACAGTGCCTGGCACGTTCTATATATTAAACCATGTTCTGCACAGTAACAAAATGAAACCAGTATGTAAGACTATACAACAGCACATGGCACACTGTATGTGACTCAATGCACCACCTAGCCACAGGAGGTATATATGAAGCTAATCCATACAGAAATTTGTCATCCATTGAAATGATTGTAAAGTACAGTTACAGTACTACCAGTACACCACACTACTTGTTGATAGCAACCCCCTAAGTAACATATGTGTACATTCATCAATATAGGTGGCATACTGCTGTACTACACTATACATGTTGCTAGATATGCACTTATATCCTGTAACACACATACCACCCAGGCCATGTTACAGGCATACCCACACACACATCACACATACCTACAAGACACAAAGGTATGGCAACCCAGATGAGCTTTACCTGTGTACCATACAGTACTGTGTGTCAGCACTTACAAAACCTTCTGCCTGAGGTATGTAATGTGTGTGGACTACAGGTAACAAACAAACCAGTGTTTCAAAGCAATGTGGATATACACCATACTGTGCTGTTTATGCCTACAGCTTCAGGTAGTACTACAGTACATACAGGATTTGTATTCACTAGTGTTAACAGTCAATGAGCATACATGTACCGCTTTAGCCTACAATGGCACACTCCAGTCAACACCATGGGACTATGTCACACTGTATACCATACTGTTTTGCTGCCTAGCAATAGCATACATATCTTTTGCGGGGATCACAGCTAGAACACTACATGCCATGATATAAAAATTTACCCATTAGGCTATCACACATATACACAACGTTGACACATTCACCTACACATTCACCATCACACTCAGTCAACCTCACATAGCAATTAATGCAACATGTACATGCATGTGTGTATCAGGTCATAGATAGCTCATAGGCTATTAGGCGTAGGGCCTATAGAAGCCTAGCCATACGGTACCCTGCCCTTCAACACCCATGTAATTTAATTTCATGTGCCCCTGTCATGCAGAGCCACAGAGGTGATTCCCAGGTTGTATTTCCTATGTCACATCCATTCATCATGATTATTCATGACGACTGCTAATGAGGACCATTCTTTGCTATTGATAGGTAGTTAGTTCCAGGGTGTGGTATGTGTCTGAGATGAGCATGTACCACTCCAGCATGTTCTGCTTTTTGATGTTACAAGGTTTAGATCAGTACAGTGTGTAGCTTGTAGGGATTTTGATCTGTTGACATGGAGCATGTCTAATACCTGTGGGTTTGGCATAGCTTTGTATGTTAGGCAGAGGTTGGTTCTGGGTGTGCTGTATGCGACACAGTGTAGCTGTGGTTTTTAAGACAGTCTGCATAGGGCATCTGTTTGAATCTGGTAATACTCTTTGTGGTGTTTGTGCCTGGCGTCTACAGTTGCTGTAGATGTCTTCTGAGGTACATACCAAAATGCCCATTGTACTCTATGATGGGTGATATGACTGATGAGTACAGTGGAACACTGACCTCTCATTCCATGTATGACACACCTTTTGTGATGACATGTGGACCGTACACAGTTTACATGACTAGTGTGGCACTGTGATTATCAAAAGGGACACTACTGTCCACCTGTGTCCCGTGGTCTCATCACAGTTTTGATGTTGAGTAGACTACCACCTATGTGGTAGTTAATGGGTACAGGGTTTTTAACAAAAGGGATGGCAATACATTTACAACATTGAGCTTGAGCGTACATATAAACATCCATTGGTGTACATATAGATTTACATGTAGGCACATATACAGTCCACCTTTCATGGTGGGGATATCAGTTATGAAAGGGTTGAGAGGGATACAATTATGTAACAATTTTGCACAGTCTTGTGCAGAATGCATTGAGGGTATTCTCAGGCCATGTATCTTTAGCAGGACTTCCTGTCTGGAAGACTATAAACTTAGCAAATCATACCCACAGCGTTTAAACACCACATGTCATATACCAGCACTGTATGCTGTCTTGTTTGCCACACACTACAACTTACATGAAAATATGCACATAACAACCTTCACCAACATATATATGTCCACCCTTCACAAAGAGTTGCAGTATGTACCTTGCTCTATGCACATGTTAAGATGCTAATATATCTGACACATAACTATCTCTACATATGTGTGTGCCATACACATACAAGGTACACACTGTTGTACGTTTGTAGACCTCACGGATGACCTGTTTTGCCTTGCTACAACATGAACAGTTGTCACATGTGTGCATGGCAGTAATATTACAGGGAGTATTTATAGCTGCTAATGCTACATTACTATACTAGCCTGGTACAGCAGTTGCCAATGCTAAGCTACACATTATATGACTATCATGCATGTGTTACTCTGTCACATTTTTTTTTTATTTTTTTTTATTTAACATTTGTTGACCGGGAAAGTCTGACTAGGTTCCACAGATCCTGTTTTCAGCGGAGGCCCAGGGAGAAACGCATCCATGTTTATATAGCTGTTTGCACTACTCCCCCAGACACCCATTATACACAGTACTGTACAGAACATAGATGACATGATTGGATGTTTGACATTAAATGCTGAGCTACATGTCACAGTTATGTCCCACTGCACACAGCTACACACTAATTTGTCCATAGCAGTAGTCGTGCATGGCATCAGTGCATACATACCTACTGCTGCCACATATGCATGTTTCAAAGTATTTACAGTACTCTTCATAAACATCTACTACTTGCCGGTAATCACATTTCTGTCACATACCTGTTTGTCACTTTCAGGCCCGTCTGTTTTTTTTTTTTTTTGGACAATTTTTTTTTTGGTGTTGCCTAAGTAGAGATAGCTTCAACTTAATTCCCTTTCTTATTAATTAAGACTTTTTTTTACTTAATTAATATATTTGGTGGATGATTCACTAGAGTATCCTTACTCAATTAAACTTTTGTGTTATTAAGTAATAACTCCTATTTACTCAGACACAAGTTCTGTGTAGCTGTATCAGGTGCAATGTAATGATTGCATGTGGGGATAGCAAGTACAGTCTGCTTTTATAGGTATCAGCACATGTGCATGTGATGACCTCTGCACCAATTGGTGCACAGCATTTGGTAAATGCATACAGCCTGCTGTGTGGTAATTGCAGTACTCGCTGTCATAGCAACCCAGTGCTATAAAATGCTAGGTTTTGTAGGCGTAGCCCTTTCAGATTTCCAGAGTGAGGCCCATGCTTGTTTCCTGTGGACACTGTTGTTTAAGTCAGAAGGTTGGTATACTTCTTATATCTGAAGCTAGAGGTGTAGACAGTGATGTACATGTTGTACTCAGACCTGACTGTTGCCACTTCCAGTACAGAGCTATCAGTGTAGTGTTTAAGTCACGTCTACAAATGCTTACACAAGATATATGTGAGTATGTAGTTTAATTTCTACTTATGTAATTGACTGCCATACAAAAGTAGTTATTGAGAAGTATTCGTTTGACACATGAACTGTTTGTGGACTGTTATACTGTGCATATTGATGTACTTACTTCTGCAGGGTTTGTGTACTTTTTATTGTTGACATTAGCACAGGAGTCTCAGGTAAACTGGACAATTCCACTACTGAGTATGCCTACCTACATCCTTGGTTGACCCTAAACACATGTATATTTAAAATATGGGGGGGGGGATGCAGACATACAGAGAGCATTACGTCTTATTGTGTGAGTGTTATCTTACTGGACTTAATGGATTGATGTGTACCTGTTGGTTTATCAAGGCAGGTGGTCTGTCTGCATAGGTCCCAACTGTAAACCTATCCAGATGGTAGACAGATGTTAGCCTGTTATTCTTTGTCTGTGCAACCCACAGGTGTTTTCAGCACTGGTACAATGGCATTGTTATAGTCAGTTGCTACCAGCACATGGCTAGATCCTTTGGTATTTTTGTGTTGCACTCCTACATAAGGGTATGCTTGTGGAAGTCCACACAAAGCTGTTTGCAGAGTGTGTAACAGCAGATGAGCTGATATGTCTGTGTGTTTGTGCCTCTGCCAGGCCTATGAAACACTCAGATACATATTTGTTTGGAGTCAGGGATAAGTAGTTAAAAGTGAGGTACACCTTCCAACTAATAGAGACAGTAAGTGTAGACTTGAGTGAAGCAGTGCATGTGGATTTGTACTCCTTTTATGAAGTACAAGCGGTGTCTACTGTTATTATTGTGATTATTCATTGTGTAATAAACACCTCTCTGACTAATGTCAGTACTTTTCAGAGGGATTCAGAGGGACACAGCTAAAATATGTTTCACAATCAGGAAGTATGGCCTCTGCCCTACTCAGATATGCCAGTGTTTGCCCTGCTATGATACTGTGTGGGGGTTGTAAAGTGCCTCAATAACATTATTTGCTGCTAGAATGGCTGCTTCTCTTATCACAGTCATGTAATGTAATTCCACAACAATTGCTGGTAAAGATCCACAGAACAAGCTTTGTGTTATGGCCTTCCTATTTTTCCTTTACATTCACTCATTGTTTTGCATGATATATTTATTTCAGCACCAAGTTATTGTATATCTGCTGTGGCTTAGTGGTACTTCATGCAGTCAAGTGTGTCCAAGGTCTGGGGTTTCAGACTGACAGAGGTGTTTTATTTTGCTGCTGAACAGAACAAGGGCCCTGACATACAGAGTGATTAAGGCACTTTTAAGCAGTTGTAAGGGGGTTTGCATGGGTTTGCGCGACGCTTAGCAATACTTAGCTAAGCACACACATGCGCACACTCGCTCAAACCCGCTAACTACTGCTTAAAAGTTCTTACTCCCACTAACCCCCGTGCTAATTTCTTTTAAAGAAAAGAAAATGGGGAGATAGGAAAGTGGTAAAAAAGGGGGCACAAAGAGGGAAAGACAGTAGGGAAACCAGATCGGGATGTGCAGGACGGTTGTAGGGAAGGTCTATAGCTGCCCATTTCTTTACCAGCAACAGCTGTGCATATGTTACACATTTGGAGTGAAATTTGAAACCTTCCAACCCTGAGAGAGGGGTGAGGACAACAAAGTATGTTGTACTGCCAGTTCTAATTATCAGTTTACATGTCCAGCAGACATGTGTGTGGAATGGGCAGCTATATATGGGGCGTACTTTTTTTGTGGATACAGATTGCCCTTTTTTTTTTTTTTTTTACAGGTGAGAGTGGAATGTGAGGTAGAGGAAGTAGGTATATTTGGGGAGGTAGGTTGGGGAGTTAGACAAGACAAACAAGATGCATACAGGGGCGGAGTATGACACATGGGGTGGGTGAACACAATTGACGGGGACGGATGTTTGGAAATCGCAAGCCCATGAGCCCACAGATGGTAACAGTGGGACTGAGATCCCCACCCATGGGCAGTCACCACTGAACCTTCACAGACCCAAGGGTGGCTGTGCTGGGGGCTGCATAGGCGGGGCAAGCTCACCCATGAGTCATGCCACTCTCGCCTCGAGCTGGCATAGGGGATCAGCGACTAAACACTGGATCTCCCTATGCACCACAACCCGGACCCTTCGAAGGGTGACAGGTGGACCTTCTCCGCCCACGCTTGCAGGGGGGGATGAGCCCCATCCCCTGGAGTGCTTCCACCTGAAGGTGGCACAGTGTCAACGGAGGAGGGTAGCCTGGGCTGGGCACCAGACATGCTGGTTCCAGGTGCAATTGCCAGCTGAGGAGGGACAGGTGGGTCCGCTGGGTCCGCTGGGACCAACCTTCCCATACGTTCTGTGATTAGGTGTGTTTAATTACAACATAGACAACAGCATTCCAAATTAGTTGTAACAGCATGCAGTAATATTCCCATTAACCCAACACACCAGGGTTACAGCAGTTGAACAGCATGCATAACCCATGCATATATTGAACGACAGTGGACATTACAACAGCATGCAGGGATGATTGGTGGCAACAGGCCACCAAGATTGTGGTGTTTGAACAGGGCACATGCATCAAAGAAAAAGCAGATTTTTATAGAACAATAGGACATATGTCCCAACAAATGTTTTGAGATTAGACATACCCATTGAGGTGTGGAATTGCATTGTTTATGCACAAGGAGTAGGGTGTAAAAAGAAACCTCCATTAACATCTTATTAGTACTTTTACTCTACACTGCATTCCTATTGACTGCAGGTGTATATCCCCTACATGTATTATTACACTAGGCAACATGCATTAGATTGTGTAATGGGTT
This sequence comes from Protopterus annectens, assembly GCF_019279795.1. Classification (NCBI taxonomy): domain Eukaryota; kingdom Metazoa; phylum Chordata; order Ceratodontiformes; family Protopteridae; genus Protopterus; species Protopterus annectens. The sequence goes on along the minus strand of NC_056725.1, from coordinate 670,519,960 downwards.
TGGCTAGTTCATTATATACCTGACCTATATCTGACATACTAACTGTCCAAGATGCAGATGTTACTGCAACATATTTATATTTTATTTTTATATTTATGTATCTACATATCTGGATGTGTTCACGTGACTTTATCAGTTAAATTTCTATTTCTACAGAACCCTACATTTCATGTAGCACACTCACATTTCTGGGGAACACCTTGACAAGCTACTCGTGTGCCAGATTTACATATGCATGACAGCCATTTACTGACTGCTGAGGACTGTTATATGCTTCACAGCTACTGGCACTTCCTTCATCCACTTTATATGGGACTGCACAACTGTGGGTTGACAGCACTTTATATAACAGTACTATTTATTTAATGCAAGGGTACAACAACATTTCAAAGTAAGTGACACAGACACACTCCAATTATTATACCGTTATTAATTACATTAAACACTCTTTTCTACAGGCTCTCTCCTTTATTTAATATTACAGTGCATACGGAAGACCTATTCAGGACATATTATGCCTTTATTGATAGGTTACAACACTCTTTTTCAGGATCGCTCACTTATTTTATATGACAGTACATGCAGAGATAGTATTCCCAACTTATTTCACCTTTATTAATGGATTACTACACTCTATTTCTGGCTCTCTGACTTATGCTATATAACAGTACATGCAGAGAATTTATTCAGGGCATTTTATAGCTATATTATTGGGCTACAACACTTTTTTCATGCTCTCTCACATATATTATACAACAATACATGCAGAATAATTACTAACCTGCCTGGTGGTGCAGCCTTAGCAGCCTATCTGCATAGGCTTCCTGATTCAGAGCACGGACACCTGCAGCTGTGAAGTAAATGAAGGGATACTGAGACATACCAATCCATTATTTAGACTATATTAGCATGTCTTACATACTGCATTCCATGGCTACCTACTCAGTAGTGGGGCATCTTGCATATGATGGGCCTCCTGGATCCATTGGATCAGTAGGCCCTGCTTCCATCTCTTCAGGTCTGCATGGTGGTGACAGACCTGCTCACCAGTCCGTGGGATGCCTGTGGCACTGGTGAGTTCATGAGCCAACCGGTTCCAAGCCTCTGCCTTATACTCCGTCCCTTGGAACTGGCCTTGCAGGAGTCGAGACTCATGATGATGGACTAGGAGCCAAACCATGTATTTTGACTCCTCGATGCCCCAGCGTTGCGCTCGAAAGTGGGTACTCTCTCCAGCACCAGACATTCTAACTGCAGATGGGAGCTACAATCAGTTATGGCGAGTATTTCTGCCTATGGAGCTTAAATATGCCGCATTTCCCCACACGTTTTTTCGATTGGCCATTTTTGAACATTCTCGGCTGACTGCAGACCTGCTTAGCAATGGTTAATCTACCATTTATAAGTATATGTATGTTAACAGTGGATGTTTATTCTAAGCTGTCATGGCTTAGTGGTTCAGTACTTTGATTATGGTGCACAGTGTCCCGGGTTTGAAACTTGTCATTGCATTTTATTTTACTACTGTCCAGACAGGCTAGGGGGTGTGGCTGTGTTTAGGCAACTTTGCTCAACGTTGCTCCACGCTGCCCGATGTTGCCCAACATTGCCCGACGTTGCTCCATGTTGCCCTACTGTACGCTGGTTAGCGCGGTGCACAGCTCCGTGCAAACTTATTGCACTGGGTAAAGTGCTGCTTAGCTGTGGGCAACTAGATTGCGCTGGGTAAAGTGCTGCTTGGCTGTGGGCAACTAGATTGCGCTGGGTAAAGCGCTGCTTAGCTGTGGGCAACTAGACTGAACTGGGTAAAGTGCTGCTTAGCTACGGGCATTTATATGTCAAGATCCTTCTTACATTTCTATATATACATTTTGTTCACTGATACATAGGCCATTTCAATGCTTTTTAGTAATATTTTAGTCATATATATGTCAGGAATTATTTCATATGCTAATTTAAAACATAAAATAGAGAAGGGAGGGGTGGGATTTGAACCGTGAATGCCTCTTCTTTGTGCGAAGGCTCTACCACTACGCTATTGCTATTTGGATTGATTTGCATAAACATTTGTCATTATGCTCTTCAGTGTCGACATTGCTAACTCTAGCTAAGCTATGGGCACATCCGCGCAAACACGCTCAAATATGGGCAGCTATATCGGGAATTAGAAAAAAAATTATATTTTACATTTTATAACTCTACTAGGGGTTTACCATGTGAGGGAGTGTAGTGTTGGGTATGTTGACATTTGAGCGGACTCGCTCATGTGTGTTGACATTTCACAATTCAAACACTTGCAGGGGCGTGGACCTTAGGACTGCTCGGCAGTCAGACACGCCCCCTGCCTTCCTGCATGGTCCGTGTCAGACTTGGAGTGGAGTCAGAGTGTCCTCATGAATATGCTTGGCACGCTGACATCAGACCGTTCTACTGCAGTTTCTGAGTAAGACTTATTTAGTCTTACACGGAGGTTTCGTGAATCCGGGGGAAACTCTCTCCATTGTTTTGGATGCTAATTCTTCAGTCTTTTTTCCTTACTTTTTTATTAAGCTGTTCATTCAGTTTAAAGGTGGTTATACTTTTAATACATGCAAGACACATTTACTTGCATTCATTGCCTGCCTTCCAGCAACATCCGAAGAGCACTGTGCCCTTGAGGAAAAAACTGTAATAAGATGTTTAGGTAACAGACACATGATGTCAAAACCACATTATGTGCTAATTATCACAATATAATTCCTTAATTAATTATTGTTCCTAACTAGCTCTTGCACATGAATGTAAACTAGCAGATTTAAAACTATCCTGTCTTGCTGTCTTTATCCTGGTTCTCTAATTACCACACTCTGTTCACCATTGAAATTTATTCAACCCTTGGCACTCAAATCTACAAAAATGTTGTTAAAACTGTGAGCAGGATATCCACAAAGTATTAGTGCATCATTCTTCTGTTATTTAAGTAGGCCTCAGCTCTCCCATCTTACAAATCTAATATCGATAAGTGAACATGGTATTTTTTCACTATTCATATCCAAACTGTAATGCACAGTGGGAAGAAATTTATTTGTATGCTCCTAGTCTTTTACTTCACTTTCAGTGTTGCATAGCTTAATGGAAACATGTTACCAGGATGCTAAAACCATTTCTATATACTTTGAACTGCCTTATGCAGCTATCAGACAGTTCATAAAGCAACCCAGCAACTCCCACAAAATCGACTAGTTATGACCTCTAACGCATTTTTTTTTTTTATTTAAAGAATAACATATCTGGGTACAGTGGGAATTAACTCAAAGGTACAAATTTTATCTATTTAGTTATTTATTTATTCATTTGTTGGGTGGGTGGGTGGGTGGGTGGGTGGAATACTGGCGCTAATGAATGCTTTTCAGCCAATATCAAGAGATTTAGAAGGAAGGTTTAGGGATAAAATAGATAAAAAGATGAAGAATTTTGATGGATTAAGTAGTTCCATGGTGTGGGAGGCACATACAAGGTAATTTTTGAGGCCAGATCTAAATTTTGGGTAGCAGTTAAGTTCTTTGAATTGAGCCAGTAGTAATTCTCAGGTTTATGGAACCATGACAGAGAAGTTGCAATTGGTGCAGTAGAGTCTGGTTTGTGGGATTAAAGAGAGGTAACAGCATATGACACTAACAGGCTATACACTAATATGCAGCCGGTCAGTCTATTAGTGAAGGGGGAGGGAGTTTTGAATTAGTAACTTATAGGTGAGCAAGGCTAAAAAAAGTGTAGATATTTGGGTGTTTGATAGCTATTTAACTTTTCCAGTAGTTGGCAGTGTTCTCTTACTAAGATAACAGTGATGATACTGGTTGTGGTCTGCAAAGATGTATGTTTTTTTTACTGGTTGAAGCAATTAAAGAGTCATATTCCAGATGAACCGTTTATGCAAACAACTCAATTAAGAGCTGTCACCTTACAGCCATCATTTAAATATATTCAGTTTATATATTCAACCGTATCATTATCTTTTAATTGTAAAAATCGATCTGGAATCATTTAAACTTTTTATATCTTTATACATAATCTGACATGTAGTACTTAATGTTATTTGTCTTTAAAGATTTATAATTAATGAGTATTAAGGTATCTGGCCTGTTCTTAGAGAACTGGAAACACATATAGAGCATTACATTAGTGATGAACTAACTGAAGTCCACTCAGCTCAGTATAATAGACCAAATAGATTTGCCGCATCATATAAATTCTTAAGTCAGGGCAAAGGTCACAATGCCGCAATGCAGTGGGCTGGGCCCACAACAGAACAAGCATTATGACTAACCCTAAGGACACTGAAATTCAGGATAATCTATAATTTATTCCATTAGCCTCAGCTAAATGAAATGTGTTTATCTCATTACTGAGCAAACACAGATAACCCTTTGTTAACAGAAAGAAGGCAGAGTAATTGCTCAGAATGAGAAAGGTATTTTCTTCTGTTTATTTAGGACAGTTTCTTGCATAACAACTTCTGTGCGTGCATGGTCTTGTAGTTTAGTAACCCACCAAGGCTAAAGGAATCTTTTAATTTAAGCAGTAAAGGGTGCCTATTTCAAATCACGCAACACACGTTGCTTGTGCTCGTGACAGAAATGAAGAGGGTTGTTTAAGCTCTCCTCTTTTGACTTTTGAAAGAATAATCATGCTTTTGTTTTTGTGCTTGCTTCATGAACAGGCATGCACCAATGCAGGAAAGTGTAAGCCAGCCAAGGTCCTCTCAATTCTAGTTCAAGGAGGTGAAGTAGTGCAGCAATGAAGGAGCTAAAAACATCAGAACTGTAGTCTTGCTGGAGCAGTGCTAGAACTGAAGGGTCAGCAAATTACCTGCATAGAGCTATACAGGCACAATGTCTGAATTTAAAAGCAACCTCCTCTGGAGGAAATGAGTATCCATTTGGAATTTATTCGTAACAGAACACCTACTTAATGCAGAAGCTAATGGCCTGGAAAACTATTTCCAGTGCCATATAAGGTACTTCCTGGACTCTGATAAAGTAAATGACCCCAGTCTGATAGCATGTTTGGCTGAGAAGGCACTTCTGATACAATTGCTAACAGCAGTCCTTTTGGAACAGGTACACCATGCATTTTACCATCATCTAAAGCTGTAAATTATACACTGACAACCATCATTTGTTTTCTGCTAAGTTATTAAGATGAAGTTAAAATCCTACAGGCAATATTGCCTCATCCACCTTTGAAATTTTGACAATGACATGGTAGGTGGAATGATGGAAATTGTGGGAGGTTGACTGGTGGTTGAGGTGTTTACCTAACAAGCAAAATGTACAATTTTTGATTCAGCCCTTTGGTTGTTATCTGGTTAGCGGTTAGGTGTGTTAGGTAGTCTTCTGATTGATTACTGATAACAAGGTACTTACAACAGCTGGAATTCCCTCAAAGGTTCCTCACCAGGAGAATCCAGTGTGTGAATCTCCTGTTGTGCACAGGTCGCCTTAAGGTAATATCTTTCTACTCATTCTCCTACAGGTTACAAACAAAACTTTCAAAACAACAGCACCAGAAACACTAGATCCAAGGACATGAATTTTGCCTTTGACATAAATAAAACATGCTGGAGAAACCAGTATACATCTCAATGGGTATTTCCACTATGGAATAAGCTCCCCTTCTACATGAAGCAGAGCTCATCCCTGTCACTACTCAAACAAAACTTTGATCATTGGTTGGGAAATCACAAATTCAACCCTGGTCTGGCCCCCATGTCTCTGATGGACAGATGTCAACAGGATTGTGAAGATGCAGTAGCCTACCTCCAATACTGGACTGAGTTAGCTGGTATGAAATTTTGGGTACCGGATCTTAAGAAAATCAATGGCTGCTACTGAAATTGCTGAGGAAAAAAACATTGCTGATTGTGGTATTCTTCATTAATGTTTTTTCCTCATTGCTCTTTTGTATACATTACAACTGTGGGTACTTTCCTTGCTGAGAACTTGGTCAGACATTTATTTCACTGTTAGAACATTTCATTGACTTATGAATTAGATGTAGAGTGACTGCAGTTTATTAGCCCTCCAGCTAAGGAAGGTGAAAGGCACATGGTTTTGTCTCAATATATCACTTGTGGAGTCAGCATCTAGTTTGCAGAGTGAGTTTTCCATTCCTATAGCCTATATTATTGTAGAATAAAGTATGCCTTTTTGATGACTTGGAGCAAGGCAGGGGACAAGTAATAATGCTATTTTAAAACCCACACCTTAGCCAGTACCTGATATGACCACGTTCACTGAGTCAGATGCTAACTACATGGCCTTGTCATAAACTTAAAATGATTTTCTCTTTCAGTGAGTATTCCCAGCTGCTCACTGTGGCTTGTTAAATGTTACCTTGTGGATGAGGCCATTTCTTCTTGTTATGATGGTTGTGTTTTTGTGGGAGAAAAGCAGCTAGGTTTCATCCTTAATTAAATGTGATTGGAAATATTTGCAGTCCTTGCAGTTGTAGTTTTCAGTATATCAATTTTATGTAGTGATGTCCATAATGCCTTCCCAGGACATCATATTTTGATGCTTTATGGGAAGACACTGTTTAGTAATATACAGTGTTGGTGTTCTATTCCAGGTTATTTAACACATGGGTACTGGTTCTGCGCCATGTGACTGTCTGTGTAGGCAAACACTGCTGATAAATTTGTAATTACATTTATTTTCTTATTCATTGTATCCATAAGTTTGGTTTGCTCTTTATATTGTTAACTTGTCTCTATTTGTATGTATTTGTATGTTTTGTTCGGGGCTTTTCCCCTCGGGTCTCCACTGAAAATGAGTAATTTCTTACCCAGTTGGACTAACCCGGTTAACAAATGTGAAATAAATAAAATAAAATAAATAAATAATTCTATTTATTAGTTAACTCATTTAGTTATCTGAGTCTAGATATGACTTTATGATCACTTTTATTAGTAATGAGACAACAATCCATCAAGCAACCAAACTGTAGAAGATATGATATTGCAGAGAACTTACTGCTGATCCTCAGAATGGCTGTTGTTCACTTGTACCTGTTTTGTTTTTTGTAATTGCTGTGAATCTGGGATTAGGTTCATAGGTGAAAATGCTAACTGCCCTACCTAGTGATATCTCTTTAGGTGTTCAAATTACCCTTCACATGACTTTTATTTCTATACTTCCCATTTGTGAATGAATGTTTCTGGGGACATACTGGGGTCACACTACCGAGTATTGAAAGGGGACTTTGCTGCAGGATTGGGCATTTAGGTGCTGCCTCTGGCCATTTGTAGCATGGAGGAGTCCTTGGTAATTTTTTTTATTCTCATTGATCTGAGCTACATCTGAATAGGGACAGGGATGAGCTTTGCTTTGCATGGATGGAAAACTGCTGCATTTTGTTTGGATGACCATGGCAGGACTTGAGCCTACAATTTTCTCATCCAAAGTTAGATTCCTTATCCATTAGACCATGATGTCAGCCTTTTCTATGTAGTATTTCACTGTCATTTATTTCCATTATTAATATAAGGTACTGATAAGGTTGAGTTTGGCCTACGAAGATGCAGTTTTTTGCTTTCACACTCTGCTAGCTTTATTCAGGGAAATGCCACCAGGGGATTTCACCAACAGTTTCTTTTATGCAGTGAGACCCAGACATGGGGTCTTTTTAGTTGTAAACTAGTTAGACATTGGTGAAAATAGTAGCCAATATAACAGCCAGCTTAAAAAAAATGATACATGAATGAAAAGTGGAATGGCTGCATGGTTGCATGGCTAGATAGATGGATCAGAAGTAGCCTTGGAAGGGTCTGCCTGCTTATTGTATTTAGTACACATGACCTCACTGAATTCAACTATTTTCAGTAGATGGGTTTGATGAGCAACATGTCATTGTGTACGACTGACTAGTGGCAATGTTTTTAAGTATATTGCATGCTGTAGACGTCAAGGAATTCAGTAAATTATTATTTAAATACTGAATATAGAACAGTAGTTGATACCTGAAAATTATTAATCAACGATATAAATCAGTTTATGTTTTTTTATCATAAAAACAAAAGGTTTCATATTAGTTGCAATATCCGTTACTTTTAGACATTTGTTGCATAATATTTATTGTGATATGGAATAATTTGTTATCACAGACAGGGACATAAAACTAGAAGATTTAGGAATCTGAAAATGGTGAATGCATCCCATCGAAATATTAAATGTTGTTATTGATAACAAAGAATTCAACAGCAAAAATTCAGACTAAGGTTAATGGGGTTCTAAATATGAAATAATGGCCCCTAAAAGTAACAACATTCATAGTACTGCATTCATAGTTACTTAATATAACATATTGAATTTTAAGGGCATTTTTTTCAAAACTCTGAAAAGCTGTGACACTGATTATCAAGCGTAACACACCTTGAAGCATAATTATTTAATTTGTCAACTGCCTGGGCTTTCCTACAATGGCTGAAAACTCATAGGCTGATCGATCAGATGAAGATCATGTTTCAGAAATTGTAAGTGCAGCTCTGTATTCTAAATTGTAAACTGAAGTCAATAGTTGGTTCTTGTCTCTTAGCTGCCAGAACTACATTCATGTAAACTGAAGGATGCCTTGTGATGTATTAATTCTCTGGGCATGTTGTGTTGCATTCTTTTTAGGAGTTAGCGAAGCACTTTGACAAGAATGCCGAAGGGTATGAAATTGTGGAGGAAGCCATCATCACTATGACAGCAGTTGCCTGGTACATCAATGATATGAAGCGCAAACAGGAACATGCAGCCAGACTGCTGGTAAGGCCAACAGCACTTGTTACATAAACTGGTCCATGCACTTTGATGCTATTAGTATTGCATTGTAACTGGGAATGCCTAGCAATAACATTACTGATCATTTTCACCTTACACTTTATTTGTATTTAGATGTAAATGTGTTTCTCCCTGTGACGACTGGCATAAATGTGAAGGCTGCCAGCCTAGCCAGATAGAATTTTATAGATAATTCTATCATTTGTAAATATGAATGTTGAAATACAAGCTTGTTTCTTAAATGAAAGAAATACTGTTACATGTGGAACTGGAAATAAATGTGACAACAGTGCACTCTACTGACCAAAGTAAAGCATGTGGTGATCCTTTGAAGTAGACAGTTGTGCCAAAAAGGCTAGATGAAGGCTTTCTGCCTATTGTTTTAAGGCTAAAGTTAATGACCAGAATTTACATGTGGAATGTCCTTTATTGCTCTAAGTGTAAAAGAATGTAAATGCAGTTTCTGTCAGCCTGGGAACACCAGGAAAGTATGAAATGATGTAATGTTTTATCAGAACTGCAGTTTCAATTTAAACAGTGAGAACCAGAGATTATTAAGCATATTTGTCTGGACTATCCAACTCACAGCACTCTGCCTTGCTTTATGTAAGTAAGTTATTTTAGAAGTGTGTTTTCTTGTAGCAATAGCTAGGAATTAGAAAGTTTAGACTAAGTGTTTTTCTGTGATGTCAGAACTGTACTACTGATTTATTTTAAGTATTTCTGTGTGATCTCTGAACTATCTTGACTAGCACTGACTGTGTAGTACAAAGTATTTTCTTCTGGTTTTGATTATTTATTATTAAATATTTTAAAACCTTTTAACTGTGGCTGGTTTGTGTAGAGATAATTTAAGCACTAGAGTACATTGCATATTTATAGTGATTATTGTACCAAGTCACTCTAATAAGCCTTGAGACTGTTTAGTTACATCTATTGATTGGATAATAATATTGCACAGTAATAATTGCACACCATTTTAAGGGCCTTTGGGTAGCTGATAATATTAGCTGGGTGGTGGCAAGTGATTACTTCCGTATAGTCTGAGTAAAAGGGGCACAGCTGGAGAACCTGTGCCAGCCTTCCCCAGAAGTGTATGTGTGGTTGTGTAAACTCTTATCTCAAAGAGTGTGTGTGTCAGCTACTTGTCAGGGACACGAAGCACTGGTTGGACAGAGAGGGTGCTGGAGATTTTAGCTTGCCCAGCTAGGCTGAGATCTGGACCCTATAGCTGTGCCAGTGGGGAGTCTTATTGGGGACCTGGGGAGCAAGGGAGTGACCAGCCCTGGACTGACTGTGATCTCTGTGTGGTCTTAAGGGAAATTGCACTTTACTGTGTGTATTTGTTATCCTTTCCTCATATATGAGATGCCCTCTCTGGTGTTAGTGGTGAGGACTGAGGCTCCTTGATTTCTGGGCCAGGGCATGAGCGTCACACTCCCCACCACCTTTTGTCCCATATTCTATTAAATGTAAATTTTGTTCTTCACTTATTCTTCACTGAGTTCTGCATAGTCATTAACCATATTAATTACTTCTAGTATCGCTCTCTCGCCATATATATATATATATATATATATATATATATATATATATATATATTTTTTTTTTTTTTTTTATGCATATGATGCAGTGTCCTGTAAGACTCATAATGCTTAATTATGGTTTGTATGTCTGTAACCATATGCTGATACATTTTCTGAGAAGTTTCAGACTTCTTTATTTTTTTCTGCTCTTTCTACCCTGGATGCTGATTTTTGTTTTTCTCAACTTTCTCCAAGATATTATGTTTTATTCTGTGTTGAAACAGTTAGTTTAGGTACTGAATGCTTTTACAGTTAGAAATATGGCTTGTAAAATGGGTTATAAACATAATAATCTGATAGCCCATCTGCATTGTATAAAATATGTAGAATGAACTGTAAAAAAAATACCCAGATTCATGTGCATTTGTAATGTTCATTGTTAAACAGCCACTATGTCAACATTTTCTCAATTTTTTATTAAGATTTAACAATTAAATAACAAAGTATAACAATTAAACTATATATAGAAATTAGTTACTTAAGCAAGTAAACAGATGAAAAAAAAAACAAAACAAAACACAACAAAACCAACTATATACAAAAGGTGTCTACTACATATCTAAAACTCTAAATATTCATAAAATAAAGTTTGTTACTGACATATTAGTGACTGTTTATTTAGCAGTTATTTAAGTTTCATCCAGGTGTAAGAAGTAGTAATTCTGGTTGTTCTCATCTTGATTGTAAGAAGTTCTAAATAACAAACATCAGTTGCAATGTTTATAAATTCTTTCACAGTTAGTGTTAATTCATTTTTCCAATTCATGGTGATTACTTTTCTTGCAATTGTTAGAATACTCCATATAAGCAGGTAGTTTATTTTCTTTACACAAGCAGGTATTGGGGTGTTGAATAAAATTAATTATTTGATTAAAATAAATTTATCATTAAATAGAGAACGTAAAAAAATAATATTATTTCAGAATGGTTTAATAACTTTACAATCAAAAACATATGCTGCCAATCTGCTTTAATATTCCTCTTACATCTCTAACATCCTACTTGTTTTTTTTATATATTAATTCAGATCTATGTGGAGTAATGAAAGTTTAACACATGAATTTCCAAGTAAACAATCTCCATTTGAGTGAGAAAGTAGTTTGTTTTGGAGATGATAATATATGTTTTTTCTTCTTCACATGGGTAATAACTGTTTATGGAAATGAAATAATCCCAATAACTTTCATTGTGATATTTTGTAGAATTTTTAAGTAGTTTATATACTCTGGATAAAAGTGCTTTCACAATATTTCCTGATGCATCAGAATGATTAAAAGATTAATAAGCTTAGGAAAAATATTTTTTTACTAATGATTGCATTAAGTTAAATTTATTTTCTATTGACTATCTACAAATTTGAATATCTAACCACATTTCCTTAATTAAGTTAAATTTTGTTGTTAAATATTCTACAGTTTACAATTTTTCTAGATCCATCAGCTGAAACCAATATATCAAATTGCTCTGTTTAAATACATTCATTGTAGATAAGTTAAAAGTACATATATTTTGTGTATATGCAATAGGAAACAGTAAAAAACCCCAGCCTTTATATCCTAGATGTTTGTAAACAAAATTTCTGAAGGAAGTCATTATCAAGGAACTATACATAGAATTAATTAGTAGATTTTGGTTATCCAGAATATTATTTTTATTAACCAAAGGAAGTTGTTTACTATTATAATTTAATGCAAGTATACCAGATGATTGGATTTTAACCATATGCTTTCTTGTATCTCCTTCCATTTGGCATTATAATTGTTTGACAAGAGACAGAGAGAGAGAATGTTTTTAGAACGGATGATAAAGAATATAATGCTAAATCTGGCAAATCCATGCCTCCAAAAGACTAATCACATATGTGGTGATTTAATGCTAATCTAGGTTTAAAGGAATCTCAGTATTAAAGAATTAAACACTTTTATATTTTTTGGGAGGAGGGAGAGATAAAGATTTTATTATATATAAAATGTTTGGTAAAATAATCATTTTAATTAACGAAAGCCTCTCTTTCATAGAAAAAAAATATTCCATGTATTAATTAGATTATTTATAATAGCTAAACTATTATTGTAATTTGCATTTATTATACTCTTAATGTTATGTTATCCCTAAATAATTATTTTTTTTTATCTCCCACAAGAATTTAGAAAATCTTTCTTCCACAGTGTAGGTGCTGGAGTTTAGAGGAATTTTTTTTTATTTTCATTAAAAGTAAGTTCAGAGTTTTTCTGAAAAGATTATATTGCATTAAAAAATGCTTTAGGAGAATCTTTATTATCATTTGAAGTCAAACTAATTTCATCAATAAACAATAATATCTTTAAATTTAATTTATTATTTATTCATATACCTTTGATATCTAATTTCGATCTTTTATAATTTGCAAATGTAATTAAACAGTAATGGCAACAATGGGCAACTTTGCTTAGTTCCCTTAGAAATTAATGTTGACTCCAAAATATACAAACTTTTTTTCATATAAGCTAAGGAATTTTCATAAAGTAGATTTATACGTTGTAAAAAATATTTAGAAAAATTAGATTCCTCTAAAAACAAGAAAAAGTTTATTTCAATTGACTGAGTCAAAAGCACTATTAATGTCTAAACTTATTAATGTTAAGTTTTCTTTAGTATTATTTGTGTAATCATTTATGGTTAATATTCGTTTAAGGTTATCGTAAGTATTTCTATTTATTAGGAATCCAGTTTGATCATTATTAATCAGATATGGAAGAAAATGTTGAATTCTAGTGGCATGAATAGCCATAAATATTTTATAATCAATGTTTAAAAGAAAAATTTGTCTATAAGAAGAGCAATCTGCTGAGTCTTATCAACCTTTAAAAGCAGAGAAATAACTGTGTACTTCCATGATTGTGGAACTTTTATTAAATCTTTAACTGTTAAAAAAGCTTTGAGCAAAATATTTAAAGCTTCTTTAGGCATGAGTTTATAACATTTGGTATTATGCCATCATTACTGCTTTGTTAAACCTTAGTTTATTAATTTGATTTTTAAGTTCAGACATTAATATAGGTCTATCAGTTATTTTTTTTTATCTTCAGTCAACTTGTTTTTATTATATTTTCTAATAAAAGTTTTAATTATTTCCTGTCAGTTTATTATTGTATTATATTGATTAATTTTATTAAAGTGGGTTCTAAATACTCTTAAGATATCTTCTGTTTCAGTAACCTTTTTCTTATCACTAGTAGAATACAATTAGTTAATGTGATTATATTTAATAAGACATTTTGTCCTAGAGGCTAATGTAGGCATTGATTTTGGATTTATGGAGTCATTTCTTATTTTACTTTTCCTTAAATTTACCATAGTTTTATGGTTTAGGATCTCTAAGTATTTACTTTGTAATTCATTAATCTCGTTTTTTAGGCTCTCATGCCCTTTTTGGCTATCCAGTTTTAACTTATCTATTCTTTCTTGCAAATCTATCAAATTCTTATCCCATCACTTGTTCTTGAGAGCATGCCAGTTCATGATTTTACCATTTACATATGCTTTTAAGGCATCCCATACATAAATCTCAAATATATACTATGTATAGTTAATTTTAATAAAGGTTTGAATCTCTTTATTAAAAAATATTTAAATTCTTTTAAAATAGTTATATAAGCTAGTATCCTTTTAATGAGAATGTTATTATTAGAGTTTGATCATAATGTTATAGCATTATGATCAAAAAGTGGGCATAAAACTATTACCTTGCCTAATTTACTACTTAAATAATTAGAAACATATACTCGGTTTATTATTGACTGAGTTGCATGTCTATGTAAAAAGTGAATATAAAAAGTGATTTTTGGGGTCAGAAAATTCATTAATATCCTTCAACTGAAATAGTTCTATGAAATTTATTAATGCCTTTTCTGAAGTTGATAATCTTCATTTCCTAGTAGTATTAAAATCTTCTTTTAATATACAATTAAAATCTGCAGGCAAAATGATACTACCTTTTGAGAGTTGTATCATTTGTTCTAATTGATATTTAGCTGTTTGAACACCTATACCAGCTATCCTGTGCACATTAATAAGAGTATATACTTTACTTTTAATTTCCATTGTTACTGAACAAAACATGCCCTTGTCATCACTATACATGTTTAATATATTGGGCATAGGTAAAGATTTTCTCCATAGAGTATCTAGCCCACTTTTTTTTGATTATACTGAGAGCTGTTTAATACATTGTAGCATCTATTATTATTAAGTCTACTTATATCTTCTTGTTTCAAACGAGTTTCTTGTAAAAAATATAATCTGGGATGTAAATAATTTCAGAAACTCATTTAATCTGCTTCTTTTACAACCATTATTTAATTTTTTGATATTAGCGGAAACAAAAACTCTACCAGCTATAGTGAGCAACCCTAGTTCTGGCATGGTCACAGTATGTCTCTCTGGAAAGGGATCCATGCAACATATATGTATATAGACTTATTTAACTTATAAAGATAGTTTTTACCATGACAATTTGGCAAACAATTTCATTCATGTAACTAAGATGGGTAAGTATAGTATCCCATTAAAAAAATAGTAAATGCTCTTCTGAAGTCACATACATGACATCACTTTTAAATATGAACTTTGTATGCATCTTCAAATGATACTAAGCTATACACATTTAAAATACATATATTTTTTTGCACCCATAAGCTAAACTGTCACCAAATCCTGACCTCAGATTTTCTTTTTCCAGTATGAGAAAATTAGACTGAGAATTAAATCTAATGCACAACCAAGTGAACTGCCTGACAACAATCATGTAAAGCAAAAGTTACAGGTCACTGTGAAATACTAAACGTTATTTATTGTGAGGTATAGCTTTTATAATGTACTTAGAAAATGGAATCTCTTTACTTCAAAGATTATAATATTTGTAAGTCAATCACAACTACACTTCCAGGGTGGAAGGGGTCAGAGTACATAATGACATCAGTCAAACACTAAACTGGGTAAAAATTCCAGTAGACCACAAATCACAAAGAACCTGAAAACTGCTTTGAGATTCCTATTAACACAACTTATTCAATTGTAACTGGGGTCACAAAGGACAGTATATGTTTACTTAATTGGACATATACCAGCATTTTATGCCTTATGGATAAAGCAGGGGTATTTATTTAGTTTGTGAAAAATAAGTGAACATCTCCTTGAAAAGTCCTAAGGCACTAGAGTAGGCAAAGCACCATTCAACTATGTTGGAAAATGGCTTAGTCTTACTGTCTTCCTTCCTACTTATGCCAAGTAATTTCCATTATTACAATCATATGAAGAGCTGGATGACCTCACAGACTATTACTCAAATGTGCCAGCATTATCATGTGAACTAGTGTAGAAAGTCTTAAGAAATATCAGAATTGCTAATCGCTGTGCCGATTTAAATAGTAAAGAAGCAGACTTAAATTCCATTTTCAAAGTGTTATTACAAGCAATATCAATCTGTTATTTAATTGGTATCCAAATAACATATATGCAATACAACACAAAACACAGATCTCAACACCTATTAGTTATGCCTGAGAAAAGCAAACCGCCAGCCACACTGCACTGCCTTAACTGATCAGTTCACATGAGCAATGCAAAGCAAGCAGCCCCTCCAAAACAACAAACCAAATATTTCAGAGTGATACAAAAGCCAATCTGTTCCTGAATTGACTCTACAATGACAAACTCCATGAGCCCATTTTGGAGGCACCCCAAAAACAATCATCTTTACAAGTCACTGAACCCTTTTCCAACTAAATATAAAGGGCCTTCAACAGCATTTCCCAAAACAAACATCCATGAAACCAGTTACAAGACAACAAAAAAAGTGTCTCCAGCACAGGAGGCATCCATAGATGAAACAGCGTGCGTACTCGGAATTTAACTGAAAAACTGATATGTACTTAACTGGATAAAATATACATCTCCCTTCAAAAGCATAGGTGCAGCCTACCTTTACAAATTTCTGTACAATGCTTTTCATGTTATTGTGCTTCAACAAGATACTATACATTATGCTAAACCAGAGATTCCATTTTCTGTAATCTAACCTATGACATCAGACACAAACACTGCACCCATCAACAGTAAAAGCAAAACACAGAAATGAAACCCAAAGGCAAACTTGCCACACAAGAAAGCTCATGACCAAAGTGGGAAAGCCGAGCTATGAAAAGGAAGACAAGAAGCTTTACCGTTTTTTTTTAAAAGTAAGTGCTCGAGCTTACCATACTCAAAATCGGTTAATGTCATTGAGCATGAGTCACAGACGAGGCAAACCAGTGTTTTCATTGGCTCACAAGAAATTAATAAGGCCATCTCTTCCTCACATAACCTATAAACAAAACAGCACACTACAGCCACACCCAACAATCCACAACCCAACAAAACAATCACAACAATACTAACCAAACCACACACAATCAACAAATTGAGGAAAGAGAGAAAAGAAAAAAAAAGTCACTTGAAAAATGCATCCAACAAGAAACTCCATAGGTGACCCCTACCCCCAAACCACCAACACAGATCACAAGTGATTCAGAAGAAAATAATTCAATCACAGGCATCCATAACACAATCATCATTCAAGGAAACTGGAGAGATAAATATAACAAAAAGACATCATAAGACAAGTCCACATCTTTTAAACTGGTAATAAGTATGTAACACTGCAACTAAGCTACAACATTAATAAAATAACATTTTGAAAATTTACAATTTTATATATTAAACTAAAGTTAATAAATCAACGTAAAAGGCTAATATTAATATAAATCAATATCTAAATGAATTAAAATAAAAACTATAAGAAGTAAGTATAGGAAACCTGTATACAGAAACAACAGCAACGCAAGACAAATATTAATGATATTATAATATTAAAAGAATTATTAAACATTTATCTCCCAATCCAATTTAATTATGTGTGTTAAGTTTATATAGAGCTATGTCAGTTGCTAATTTTAAATATCAAACTAGAGAAAGAATAAAAATAGAATGAAAAGTATTTGCCTTGGAGAAAAATGCATCAAAGCTTCCTTTTTGATTTTAAGTATGCCAAAAGGAAAAGATATCAGATTATTACTGGGGCAATTACAGCTATATTTGAAATTAACTAATGTTGGAGTTTATTTTAAATGAAGATTCACTTTTGTTTTAGCTTTTTTTTCTTTCATTACTTTTCCAACTATTTATTTCAGCTTGTCTTTTCAAGGTGCTGCTGTTCTAATCCATAGCGTCTATTTGAGCTGTTATCATTTTTGATTTCAAGAATGCCATAGCACTGCTTATCTCTTTGAAGGTTCTGGTTTCATCAGGAAGAAATATTTTAAGTCTGGCAGGAAATAGTAAATGGACTTTGATCTGACTTTTCTTAAGTTCCTTTATTAAAGGGAAAAAACACTTCCTCTTGGACATTACAGTAGAAGAACAGTCATTGTCAAATCTTATTATTTTATCCTCTGACTTGGTAGGAGATTTTGTCCAGGCTGTTTTAAGGATTAATTCTTTTTCCTGTGATGAAAAAATATCACAATAGTAGATCTTGGAGATGGATTATTTTTAGAAGAGGAAACAACCAAGTACATGTGCTGTTTCAGTGCCATATGACATAGCTTCAGGTAAGTCAAGAGTTTTAGGGAGCCAAGATGTTAAAAAGCTTGTCATAATCTCTCTCCTTCAATCTTTTCAGGTAAACCAAAAATATGGATGTTGTTCATCTGAGATCTATTTTTAGGTCATCCATTTTGTTCAGGAATAGAGTATTTTGTTTCAGTAAGAATTCAACCCCAAAAGTTGTATTCTCCACTGGTTTAACGACTCCTGTATTTGATCCATTTGTTTTGAACGTTTTTCTTCAAAATTCTCTAATTTGTTATCCATTTTGGCCATCTTCAAGGAAAATTTTTGTATGTTGGTAAGAAAAGACTGAAGTTCCTTTCTCAAAGATGAGTCCTGACAGCTTGTTTTTGTGTGACTCATTCTGGATTACAAGTGAAGAAATTTTCTTGACAAAAATTTGACAGGAAGATCATTTATATTTAGGCACATATGTAACAAAAACACTTCTTTCCCCAAACCTTCATATCATCCTTACAACAGTGTGATTGGAGCACCCCCTTATCACTCCTGTTAGACACTACAGTATCATTCTTCAATGATACCTTACTGAATATACTAAACAACCAAGCCCCCCTTAGAGCCATAAGAATAAAGACAAACTATGCCTTTAATAATCTAATAATATTAGATTTGACATATCTAATACATTTTCTTATACTACTGAGGGAATTATTTATGCCCTGAGATGTCCCTGCAACCCGTTCTATATTGGAGAAAGAGAATGTTTATGATCAGGTTGCAGGAACATGTTAGAGATATTAAGAAACAAAGAATAGAAAGTATTATTGCTGCTCATTTTAAAGAACATCATAGTAGTGATTTTACATTATTGCAAGGGACTGTTCTTGAAAAAAAATATGCTAAGTTAGGAGACAATTTTATATTAAAAGACAGGCTTCTTTTTAAAAGAAGATATTTTTATACTTAAATATGATACTTTGATACCTAATGGCTTAAATTGTGAGATTATTTGGAAGTATTTGATTTAATTGTTTGTTTTATTGTTTAATTAGTTTGTTATATATGGGGATGTTTTAGTGTGATTTGTTACTTCTTGAAGGCTGTTGAGCTGAGGCTCTAAAGTATTGAGTAATACATTGTCTGGGTTAGTAGCTTGTTGTTTATTTACCTTTTCAACTGATATTTGTTTTCTTACTGTGAACTTATCACTTTACAGAGACTGCTCAGATGATTTTTTTAGTGAGGTGGCAGATGTTATTGCCTGTATGCTGATTTTACATAGTTTGTTTTCAATTTACCTAACTGTTCGTTGAATCATTCACTCACATACATAGTCCATATATTTTTAATGCTTTGCTTAACTGTAGCACTATCCTGAATATTATGCTTTGTAATGTTTTATAAACTGAGCTCAGGGGAGATTCTGGGTCCAAAAAATGAGTTTATGAACTAGTTAGAAAAGAACATGATTGTTCTTGGTATGTAATGTAATTTTATTATTATTATTATTATTATTATTATTATTATTGCTGCTACAACTATTGCTATTTAGAGTTCATGAATCTGTGGCCATGGAAAAGATACTGGTGTCATAAACTAAACAATGCATTTATCCTATGTTTCTTTGTTTGATTATTTATATATATTTAGATATATTTGTATTTATCCTTCATGGTTGTTGGTTTATACATATATATATATATATATATATATATATATATATATACACAAATATTTCAGAAATAAAAATACAAAAATATAAGCAGAAAGCAGAGTAGTTCAAATGAGTTACATAGAAAAAAATGTATAAATACATACATACACACACACACACACACACACACATATATATATATATATATATATATATATATATATATATATATATACATATACATATACATACAGATATACCCACACACATACTGGTGAACAAGCCTATATGTATATCTAGCTATAAATCCTCATTCAGCACATTGGGCAATGAGCACCTTTCAGCACTCATTGTTCCCATAGCAGGTATGGGTTTTACCGGATCAAGTTGCTAGCCCATTGCCCAACCCTCCTCAGAGGGTGCACCACACACTAGCATGGACATGCACACACCTAGGGCCATTATAGGGTGTCCAATCCACCTATTGCATGTCTTTGGAAGAGGGGAGGAAACTGGAACACCCAAAGGAAACCCATATGAATGCAACGAGGACATGCAGACTCCACTCAAAAGACACCCCGGCTGAGAATTGAACCAGAGAACCACTTGCTGTGAGCACAGTGCTAACTGCTACACCACTGTGCCATCGATATATATATATATATATATATATATATATATATATATATATATCTATAAATATATATATATATATATATATATATATATATATATATATATGTATTTATACAGAAATATACCCATACACACACACACACACACACACACACACACACACACACACACACACACACACACACACGCACACACGTTGAGTTAATAGACATTTGTTAGTGCTTCTTTTCTTATCTGTAGTAAATCTGTGATAAATTGTAAAACCACACACTGCATTTCAATACAATTTCTTTCTTTCTATTTCATGAATTATTTTTTGGCTGCTCCAAGCTGACCATTAGCTGCCCCCAGCTCTTCTCCTCATGTACTGGATCTATTGGCCCTACCTTAGTCTTCCTTGGGCTCATGAGGATATTGACGGCTCTGGTGCAGCATCAGACTGATACTGGGGAGAGTTTTGCTATTTTTTCCCAACTGTTGCATGTTCCCAGTAACATCCCTGAGGGTGGGATGTGCAATGTGCATCAGTGCGGGTCCTTTCCTTCTGCAAGGGACATCATCAGAATATCATGCCCACTTTTAGTAACACATCTCCTTCAAAGTTTTTATACTTTGCTTCAAACAGATTATGTGATTAATTTATGTGGTACATTTCAGAATCACATATCTGTTCTTGGAAAGAGGGTAAAGTGTGCAGCATTGTGATCTCCAGTGTTGTGGGTCTATGCCTCCTCTTTTATATTTAGGTGTGTGATTAGAATGATGGGTCAGGGCAGTGATTACATCTCAGTAAATAGCTCCTGATTACTGAATCACTCATTTTGGAATCCAGTCCCATGAGTCACGTAACAAGTTGGCTTACCATTTATGTATTCCATGTATTTGTTTTTTTTTTTCTTTTTCTTTAAATGTTCAAATTTTCATATATTTTTCATTTATGTAGTACTCTGATTGGCCATTATAGTGACACAGCAAGTAACATTCCTGCCTCACAGCATTTAGTTCTCCAGGTTTAACCTTGGCTGCACTGCCTTTGTATGGTGTCTGCACGTCCCACCTCTGTTATGTGGGTTTTCATATAGTATTCCAGTTCCGCCAGTTCCTCTAAAGCTAGCTATGAAGGCAGAATTGTGGCAGACACTAAAAACAATCACAAAGCCTTCTATAGCTATATCAAGAACCTCCAGGGCAATACCCAGATTTGTTCTGAGATACTGTACAATGGTACCTCATATACTGACCCAACAGATATTGCTAACATACTGGCTGACAGATTCAGTGCCAGCTTTACCCCCCCCCCCCCCCCAGAGGACCAGCCACAATACCAGAAGAATGCCAGGCACCCAGCATTACTGCAGCACAGGTTAAAGCTGCATTGTCCAAGACCAAGAATACAGCTTACAAGGGACCCAATAATAATTCTGGCTGTGTTCAACATGAACTACAAAGCGAACTGGCACTACATCTGTGTGCCCTCTCCAGTCACAGCCTAACCTCTGGCTTTGTCCCTACTGAATGGCTCACTGCTACAGTCATCCCTCTCCATAAAGGGGGAGTGACTACAGACCCTGAGAATTATCGCCCCATTAGCCTGACGAGACTGATATGTAAAGCTGTGGAGCACATCATCATGGACCTGATTAACAAAGATATAGGAAATCTCCAAACTCTGGACCCCATGCAGTTTGGCTTTGTGAAAGGGAGATCATGCCTGCTCAACCTGGTTGACTTCTTTGAATCAGTCATCAGGGCTGTGGATGAAGGTAAGGCAGTGCATACAGCCTACCTCGATTTGGCCAAGGCCTTTGATAACATTCCTCACTTTGGGAATTATTGATAAACTCTCAAAACTAGGCATCAGCCTCATTACCACAATCAACAGAACATGCTGGAGGGACAAGTTTCTCACCCAGAGACTGCCCATGCTCTGGAATAGACTTCCCATACATATCAAGCAGAGCACCTTGCTGGACCTGATCATTACTAACATGGGTGTCCATTGATCTACACCAGTAGTCAACTCCTCCCTGGTTAGATCCAACCACAAACTAATCACCTTGGAAATCCACATACCTCCCACCCCCACCCCCCGCAAAGGTAACCACCATGAAAAACTTCTCCAAAGCTAACTTTGGGCTCCTAAAAACAAAGGTGGCTAACTTCACGGCACCCATGCAAATGGAGATCAGTTGCATGACTGCCAAGTCATACACCAATGCACTGTACGAACATGTACACAAATGCATGGATCTTGCCATACCCAACAGAACCAAGATGCTCTCCTCCAAAAAAAGGAAGCCGATCTGGTGGTCCCCTGCCATAAACAAACTCTACAACAGAAGGAGGAAACTGATGTGGAATAAGGTGAAGTCCCAAGACTGGAATAACTCCCTTATCAGCCTCAACAAAAAGTTGAGATCCCTCATCAAATCCTCTAAAGCTAGCTCTGAAAACAGAATTGCAGCAGATAGTAAAGACAACCACAAGGCCTTCTATAGTTATATAAAGAATCTCCACGACAATACCCAGATTTGCAATGAGCTACTGCACAATGGTACCTCCTATACTGAGCCAACAGATATTGACAATATACTGGCTGACAGATTCAGTGCCAACTTTACCCCTCTCCTCCCCAAAGGACCAATCACAATACCAGCAGATTGCCAGGCACCCAGTATTACTGCTGCACAGGTTAAAACAGCACTGTCCAAGGCCAAGAATACAGCTTCTATGGGACCTGACAATATCCCTGGCTATGTTCTACATGAACTACAGAATGAATTGACACCTCACCTGTGTGCTCTGTTCAGTCACAATCTCACCTCAGGCTTTGTCCCTACCAAATGGCGCACTGCTACAGTCATCCCTCTCCACAACAGAGGAGCGACTACATACTCTGGGAACTATTGCCCCATTAGCCTGATGAGTCTGATATGCAAAGCTATGGAACACATCATCATGGACTTAATAAACAAGGATGTAGGGAATCTCCAAACTCTGGATCCCACACAGTTTGGATTTGTAAAGGGCAGATCATGCCTGCTCAACTTGGTCAACTTCTTTGAGTTAGTCACCAAAGCTGTGGATGAAGGCAAGGTGGTTAATACAGCCTACCTTGATCTGGCCAAGGCCTTTGATATCATTCCTCACTCAGTTATCATAGAAAAACTCACTAAGCTATGCATCAACCCCTATATCACTAGGTGGGTTGCAAACTGGCTCATAGGTAGAAACCACAGTGTGAAAGTAGCTGACTCCAAGTCAGACTGCCGACCAGTCATGAGTGGAGTCCCACAGGGTTCAGTCCTGAGTTATCTCCAGTTTGGTATGTACTTCTCTGAAGTCCAGGCCAAAAAGAAGGGAGTCTGGCTGACAAAGTTCACAGACGATTGCAAGTTGGGAGCTATTATTAACTCCCCGAGTGATGTTGACATTGTACAGAAAGTCCTCACTGAGAACAACAACTGGTATCAGAACCACGGCCTTAAGCTCAATGCCAAAAAATGTGTCATCATCCCCTTTGGGAAAAACCCAGTTCCCATGAATTACCACATTGATGGTAGTCCACTGAACACAGAAGGCAGTATAAGAGATCTGGGAACACAGGTTGACAGCAACCTTTCTTTTGACCACCACATTTTCACTGCAGTTAGAAAGTCCTTCTATGTGGCACATCTCATTACTAAGGGTTTTGCATCCAGGAGTACAATGCCCCATTTAGCATGTACCTCACTAAACATCTGCAACAACTGGTGAGTCCACAAAAGTACCTCACAAAGAGGATCCTAGGCCTTAAAAATTTGTCCTATATGGACAGACTAAAAACACTCCAACTATTCTCTGTCTCATATTGTCTACTTCGAGGTGATCTCTGCTTGACTTACAAAGCCATGTCTGACCCAGCTCTGTTAGAAATGCTACATCTAAAGAAATCCCAATCCTTCTGCACCACACACTCCAGAGACCTCAACCTCATTACCACAATCAACAGAACATGCTGGAGGGACAGGTTCATAACCCAGAGACTGCCCATGCTATGGAATAGACTTCCCATACATGTCAAGCAGAGCACCTCACTGGCCCTCTTCAAGAGAAATCTCGATGAATGAATGTGAAATAGAAAATTCACCCCAGGGATCACTCCAGTGGCTTTACTCAATAGAGGCACTGGGAACTAAGGTCGGGTGGCATGATGCCAGGGTAATCCTATGGGCTATGCTTGTAAAGGCCCCAGGGCCATTAGCTTAGTAAAAACCTATCAACCTATGAACCTATAAGAGATATCTTGATGAGTGGATGAGTAATAGAAAGTTCACCCCAGGATCACTCCAGTGGTTCTACCTGATAGAGGCACTGGGAACTAATGTCAGGCAGCACGATGTCAGAGCACTTCTATGGGCTAGGCTTGTAAATGATCCAAGGCCATTACCCTAGTACACACCTATGAACCTCACATTTTAAAGAAATGCCATAAAATACTTGAAATTCATATTAAACTGCCTGTAGAAGTACATGTTATGTGAGATGTAATAAGTATATGTGCCCTGCAGTTGGGTATTATGATAAAGTTCTACACCCTTGCCCCATCTGAATGTTTGCATGAACTTCAGCTCCCCTACAGACCTGCACTGGTTTAAGCAGGTAATCACAGAATGAATGGAAGGAACAGAAGGAATGCTGTGGAGGTTTTGCATCACTTTTATCATGTGTAAGACTATTAGGGTGCATCACATTGTTTGAATAGGCCTCCTCATCTAGGGATACCAACTCATTTGTAAGTAATTCTTCCAATTTTCAGATTTTTTTTCAGTATTATCTGTCTTGTTAGTAGTCACCATTTCTATTTTTACTTTTTTTGTTATATTTCAGACTTTTTGTAGATTTTATTATATGGCTGAAGTTATGGTTTTATGTGAAGTCTGTTTTTAAGCTTTGCATTCAGTTGTGGTCAGGTGTTGATCCAATGTCTTCATTTTCGGTAGTTAAGGAGAACATCTTTTTAATTAAATTTACTGTTTCTTTTGTTTTTAGCTGTGTTTTCAGTTAATGGGTTTTAGTCGTGTTGGGGGTTCAGTCATTAGTTCCTACAGCATCGTGCTCCATTTTTGGGTTTTATGATTGGGAAAGGACCACAGATATCTACACAGAAAAGAACATGATCTTAACAGGATGTTAGATGATATAATTCTTTTCAGGATAGTCTCATTTTTCCCATTTGGGGACATTCCTAGTTTATTTTTTGTTGAACATTTCACACTGAAACTATTACATCTGATGTTGTAAATCTTTGTTTATTCATTACAATTAGGACTTTGGTTCCATCCTCGGAACTGATATGGCCGTTTCCAAGCTTGCACCAGACAAAAAGTCTCAGCTAAGACCTACCCACAATGCCCCTCTCCTAGTTACTCCAGATCTCGTTTGCCACATCACTATTTAGCCATGTCAAGACATTTCTCTCAGCTATATGAATTGTTTTTTGATATTTCATGATTATTTACTTCAAAATTTGATCTTTTGTTAACCCTTTTTACTTTTCTTACCCTACCGCATATTTTTACCATATTTAAACTCTTACCCTTATGGTAATTTCTTTCCCTTTACCATTGTTGGTAAACCCCTCTCTTTCCCTACCCTTCTTAGGGTATTTCTGTCCTTTCCATGGTTGGTACTTAAATAAAAAAGGGGGGGGGGATTATATACACTTTTTCTATGTTTTGTATTGTTTCCTTTTAGGATGTCAGAAAATAAGTCTAGTTCTGGATTTAAACAGTGGTCGGAGTGCGGACGAAAACTACCCCTCTCTGACACTCATGATTTGGGTATCTACTGTTTGGGTTTTCCCTCATCTAACTGTTAAGCCACCATGTGTAATTTGTAAGAATTTTTTCTTCCAGAACACTGAACGAGAGGAAAAATAAACTGATATTAAAAGGCCTCCTCAAAACATCTTTTTCTGTGGCTATCTGTGGTTCGGAGGTCTCATCCCCTCCACTAAATCCCATAAGAAACATTCTTCAAAGTCCCTTCCATCATCTCCCTCAGGAGACCCTAAGGAACTAAGTCATAAGAAAATAAAAATTTCAGTATCGATGGTGCCAGCGGCTGCTTTGGCACCGTCTTAATTGACTATACCATTACTAGCACCAAGTTTGTCGGTGCAGACGCCTGCGATATCGAGTTTATCAGTACAGACACTCACGACACTGATTTTGTCAGTGCAGTCTCCTTTGGCACCATGATTGTTGGTGCAGACATCTTTGGCACCACTGTTGTTGGTGCAGTCTCCTTTGGCACCATGCTTGTTGGTACAGACACCTTTAGCACCACTGGTGTTGGTGCAGATTCCTTCGGCACTGTGTTTGTCTGTGCAAGACTCCTTTGGCGCTGTGTTTGGTTGGTGCAGACACCTTCGGCACCACTGTTGTCAGTGCAGTCTCCTTCAGCACCATGTTTGTCAGTGCAGACACCTTCAGAACCACTGCTGCTGGTGCAGACTCCTTCAGCACTGTGTTTGTGTTGGTGCAGACTCATTCAACACTGTCTTTGTGTCAGTGCAGACTCCTTCAGAACCATGTTTGTGTCAGTGCAGACTCCTTTGCCACCGTGTCTGTGTTGGTGCAGACTCCTTCGGCACTGTGTTTGTCAGTGCAGACTCCTTTGACACCCTGATTGTCGGTGCAGGCACTTTCGGCACCGTGTTTGTTGGTGCAGACACCTTCAGAACCACTGTTGCTGGTGCAGACTCCTTTGGCACCATGTTTGTGTTGGTGCAGACTCCTTCAACATCATGTTTGTGTCAGTGCAGACTCCTTCGGCACCATGTTTGTGTCGGTGCACACTCCTTCGGCACCATGTTTGTGTCGGTGCAGACACCTTTGGCGCCGTGTTTTTTGGTGCAGACCACTATTCCGGCTCAGACTCTAATGGCACCACCTGCCCTTGGTTCATTCCTTCATGCAAGGTAGAACTAAATATTCACCATCTATAGACCCTTTCCTTGGCAGCCAGTATAGTCCCTTTTTGGACAGACCATAATCCCATCGTGGATGTCTATGAGGTCATCTAGGAGCCTTTTAGAACAAGATGTAGTGCACCTTGTAGCTGCTTTTGGCCAGTGGAATCTCTACCCCATCTAAAACTACTCTTCCTTTTGAAGGTAGCCCTTTCTCTCCACAGATTCCAGTTTTTTCTCCTCCTTCAACTTCAGCTGAAGCTTCGAGGCCCCTTCATCCAAACAAATCCCCTTTACTTCAGTAGTGGATCTCACTCTGGAGCCAGAGTCCTCCTTATAGCCTTTGGTGCATTGGACATTGGACCCTTCTCAGAGTAGTGGCTGTGACGTTGGTGCAGGGGTCCCTCGGTCGACAACAATTTTTTCCATGGTGCCTTCCACGGATTCCCTTGCTCCTTTGCTTCACAGCCCTCTTGGGACTCCGCGTCTGGTGCTTGGTACATCGGAGCAGGGTGTGACCCCTGTTCCAAGTGTGTCATGCTCAGTTCTGGGCTCCCACTTCTCTTCAGGCGGGCTGGTCTTTCAGGCCATGGAGAGAGCTCTTGCCCCAGTAGGCAGACCATTACTGTTGGAAACTACTTCTTCCCTTCTTTCTGCACCTCAGCTGACACAAGCCATTACCTTTGCCGAGCCACCCTACCTCCTGGGTTACTCCACCTGCAAATGAGCTCGTCCAGCTCATCATGCGGCTTGTGTAGAAGGCACCAGACACCATAGAGGCTATTCCTCGGAGGCTGGACAAAAATTGTATCCCTCCCAGATGACAATCCACATTGGTTGAAAGGACTTCCAGTTGATGCCATGCTGGCGGTGGTGGCTACTAAGAAAGGGCTGGCAAAGCAGAGCCAGACTGTCCACTCACCTAACAAGGAGTCTAGAGCAGTTGACAGACTAGGGAAGCATGTATTTGCTTCATTAATACTCAAATTATACGGCTCATTGCACAAGGCTCCAGAGAGACCTCATCAACGATCCCGCTGAAACGTTGGCAGAAGCTGTGTCTGAGGAGGTTCGTGAAAAAGTAGCCTTTCAGTTAGCAACCCTTGAATCTGTCCCAAACTCCTCAATGCGTCTCATCTTGCACACTACTGAAGGAGCAGTCAGAGCAACAGGTGCAGGCATAGTCATGAGACGTCATGCCTGGATGCGCCTTTGTGACCTTGCGGACCCCTTCAAGGCTTCCTTTTTGAATGCTGCATCAAAGCATCCTCATTGTTTGGTCTGAAAGTCAAAGACACATTGGCAAGATGCTGTTAGTGTCCATTTCCCCTCCCCTCAATGATTCTACTCCAGAAATCAAAAGAGTGGGAAAATGTGGCACAAGGAATCACAGAGTTTTTTTCCAGGGGCAGAGGAGGCCTGCAAAACCAGGGTTCCAGGGATTTCTTCTCTGGTCAATCCTACCAGCGCTCATGAAGAGCGGTGTGGTTGCTTACCTCTGGAAGCAGTCAGGGGTCATTTTTCCTTGTACCCTTCTGCCTGGCAAATAACCACAGATTCTTGGGTACAATGGATCATTACCAGAGGTCATCACATCTCCTTCGACCTATACCCTGCGTCCCTCATGAAAATACCCAATGTACCACCCAATCAGAGGGAAGCAGTAAATTTAGAAATCCCAAAGCTGCTACCAAAAAAAAAAAGTCATCCAAACAGTCTCTCCAGACCAAACAGGAACTGGTTTTTACTCAAGATTCTTTTTAGCCCCAAAAAAGATAGGGGACTGGAGACGAATTTTGGATCTCAGCAATTTAAACATGTTTATAAAGATAGAGAAATTGCGGATAGTCACAGTTCAGTCTATCCTTCCAATGTTGGGAAAAAGACAATTGGATGTGCACTATAGATCTTCAAGATGCGTAATACCACATTAAAGTGGACAAATGCTCAAGAAGAGACCTACGCTTCTGAGAGGGAGCCAGTCACTACCAATTCCGAGTACTTCCCTTTGGACTCTCTGCAGCCCTCAGAGTGTTCACCAAGTGCATGGCAGTAGTTACAGCTCACTTGAGACTCCAGGGATTCCAGGTGTTTCCATATCTAGATGACCGACTCATTACCACCCCCACAAGGTGTCTACTGGAAGAAGCCCTGACATACTCTCTACACACAGAATGAAACCTGGGCATTTTCATAAATTGGGAAAAATCAAACCTAACCCCAACACAATCACTAGAGTTCATTGGGGTATTGTCAAATACCACCAATTGCACAGCATCCCTCACAGATCACAGGATTCTGAGAATAAAACACATAGGTTCAATCGATAATCTGTCAAAACAAGTCCAAAGCTCGATCTGTTCTACAGCTTCTAGAGTTGATGGCAGCATCAATCACCATTGTTCCCTTAGCAAGACTTCATATGAGATTTCTCCAGTGGCTACCTCTCACTCAGTGGTACCCATTACAACACCTATTATCCTTCCAAGGTGCAAACAGGACTTAATCTGGTGGATGTCACAAGATTCTCATCAAGGGTCTCACCCTTTCAGACCATCAACTGAAGGCCACAATGACCATGGTTGCCTCCCTGATGGGGTGTGGGGGGCTATGTCAGGGGAAAAACAGTCCAAGGCACGTGGTCGTAAACAGAGGCCTATCTGCATATCAATGTTCTAGAACTGAGGGTGGTGCTTTTAGCGTTTCAGGCATTTCATTCCATCCTCCCCGTTAGGAACAATTGCAATACAATCAGACAACATGTCAGTAGTCTGGTACATCAACAAACAGGGAGGAACCAAATCATACCCATTGTGTTGAGAAGCAAAGTGATTCTCATTGCCCCCTAATGGCCCCATCAAGTCTGGTTTCCTTTTCTATGGCCTCATCTGATTCACAGCTCATGGATCCTGGATCATTCCCAAGACCTGCTATCTCATCCTCAGGGACTGATTCATCTGAATCTCCACAGTCTCAAACTCACAGATTGGTTCCTCCACTTCCAGTGACTGCCAGGCTGCCTGACATCCCATCTCCTGTTCATGAAATTCTTTTGGCTTCACACAAACCTTCCACCAGGAAAGTTTATTCTGGTAAATGGACTAGGCTTTCTATTTGGGCCAAAGATCAGAACATAGATCTCTTCTCTGTGTCTGTTCAAAAGATCCTTCAATATCTGATGACTCTTTTACATGCAGGAGCCTCAGCATCGATGGTCACTGTACATTTAGCAGCTATCGCCAATTTTCATAATGGATTTGATAATTCTTCGATTATGTCACACCACCTATGCAAGACATTTTTGAAAGGAGTATTACATGTTAAACCTCCGGTCAGGCCTCCCTTAAAACCCTGGGGCTTGACTTTTGGTGCTTTAATCTCTCACAGGTCCTCCTTTTGAGCCCTTTGATTCATGTGATTTGAAGTTTTGTCATGGAAAACCTTACTTCTAGCAGCACTTACCTCAGCAAGAAGATTTTCTGACCTGTAGGCCTTGAGTGTCAAGAGACCTTACTTGATCGTCCACACGTATAGGGTGTCCCTTCGTACTGACCCTTCTTTCTTGCCCAAGGTCATTTTCCTTTAACCAATCTATTGACCTGCTGGTTTTCTTCCCTCAGCATTCTAATAGAGGGGAGTACCTTTTGCACACCCTTGATGTGCATCAGCAGCTTCGTTGTTATTTGGACAGGACTAAATCTTTCAGGAAAACAGATCAATTGTTTGTGGCCTTTGCAGGACCCAGATTGGGTAAACCTGTTTCCAAAGTGACTTTATCCTCCTGGCTTAGAAACGTCATTACCTTTATTTATTTTAACAGAATAAGCTATCCTTACCTTACAGAATAAAGGCTCGTTCTACCGGATCTATGGCTACTTCTGTAGCATTTCATTCCAGAGCCTCTATGGATGATATCTGCGCAGCAGCCACTTGGGCAAGACCTCATACCTTTATCTCTCATTACAAATTGGATTTGGCCTCCAGGGGACAAGCATCTTTTAGTTCTATGTTGCTCAGGAATAGCCTTCCTTAGGGCCACCCAGGACTCAAGTAGCTGGGGACTCGGTCCTAATTGTAATGAATAAGCAAAGATTTACAACATCAGATAAAGAAGTTATGTCTTACCATAACGTTCCATCTGTGTTGTAGATCTTTGTTCATTCATTACTTCCTGCACTCCTTCCCCCTACCGGGACTCCTGGTGGACTTTAGGAACTCCTGGTTAGGGTATTTGCTCAGACAGAGCCTTCTACTATTTTTTTATTATTGCTACCTCTATTATATAGGGGCAGGCAAATTCAATCTGGAGTAACTAGGAGAGGGTCTTTATGGGTAGGTCTTAGCTAAGAGTTTTTGGTTGGTGCGAGCTTGGAAACGGCAGTATCAGTTCCGAGATGGAACCAAAGTCCTAATTGTAATGAATGAACAAAGATCTACAACACAGATGGAATGTTATGGTAAGACATAACTTCTTTTTTTGTGTGGAGGTAGACATACCAAATGTATTGCCAATACATATGCTTTTCATTTTTATATGAAATATTGCTTATTGTAAATCTGGTTTGTGCTTTTTTTCTTTTCTTTTTTCTTTTGCTTTCTTATTTAATATTGCCTTAAGCATTTAAAAATGTAGCACTGGAAAACCCATCAATTGAAATGTAATCATTGTTAAAATCAACACAAGTGAGTGATTTTGCACTTCTTATACTTTAACGTGACTTCATTAGACATAACTATGAAAATAACTCATATAAATAAGAAACATAATTTGAAACATCTAGTAGTAATCAACAAACTATTAAACATTTAGCCAATAAGATAACTTGTTCTGTTATTCCAATTTAAAGCACTAGTTTATAACATTTATTTATATCAACCTGCTATTCTTTATGTTGGCTTTATTATTACAACTTCATTTAAGCCTGAGGCTATGTTAGCACCTTATTTGAGCTGCCATTTTATCTAAAATAAATGCCAAGTCTCCACCTTTTATTTTAGGCTCAACCTTTTCTAAAACCAAAAAAAAAACTTATTGGCATCTACAGTTTAATAAAAGCTTATATAAAACATTATATTTTTCTATTTATGGCATAATTATGACCCATATTTTTAGTAGTTCTCCCAACGAAGCCTATACATATTACATAACTAGTCACATATACTATATTTTAGACACACATGTATATCTTTCTGCACACCCCTAAGTCTGTCTTGTATATTAGGGTTAGTAAGGCTATTTGACAAATATATATATATATATATATATATATATATATATATATATATTGATAGATTTACAAGCCTTACATCCACCAGAGTTACGTGTACCTTTAATTTTATTGTTCTGGCAGCCATACTTATATTATCTCTCCCCTATACAATTAAAATGTTCTTAAAGTGTGATCTTCTCTCTGTCTAAAACATGGGTTCAATACTCATTGGTTGTGACTAAATCAGATGATCGGGCAATCATTTCTAATTATTTCTTATTATAGATGTTATTCCCACTTTACCCACACTAAACTTAACATATATCTTGGCCTTTTTATTACTTGTAGAAACATCCTTATGTCTAAGGATCACATTTATTTTTTAATCTTGTTTTATGAGTGGGCCAGTTCTTTCTTAAGCATTTTTGGTATGGAATTTCTTTCACGTTTCACATTATGCTTGCAGCCATTTTGTGCAACTTTTTCTGAAGTTTAGTAAGGATCTTTTATGTTTCAGTTAGTTCAGCCTTTTTGTGATATTTTCTATTAAGTTTTGTATATTTGTATTGTTTTTAATTTTGATTTGGGGACAGAAGAGCTAATGTAGATATAGTTTATTAATTAATAACTTAATTATTTTTTGGTACATGTAGACCACTGATCTGACTAGACAGTTTTCAAGCTCAGCCCAGATTATAAGACCGTGAGTAAAATTTTAATGCAATATTATAAAATTATATCTAGGAAGAAAAAGTGATAAAAATGTTTAACATATTGTAGTTACAAGTTATTTACACATTCAGACTGTAGGCAACATCTCAGTCAAATACTTATGTTGGTGAAAGATATAGTGAGGCAAGACGAGAAGAGTGAAGGGGAGTGATAAACTCCATATGGAAAAGACATTTAATGCCACTTTGTTAACCCCCCTCTCCCACCAAACAATGTGGTTTTGCCCCAAATTGAGTAACATCAGCTTTTAATATGGATTACATCATTCATTTCTACCTATCTCTAAATCACTTCTTGATCCAGAAGCTAATTGAATAACAAAACACCTCTGCAAAGGTCCTCATATAATAAACTCTCCTAAGCATTCAAGTTTCATATTGCACAGCTAAACTCCATTTCCACTATATAATACAAATAACCACTGAAACACAGTGTTTGGTCTCATCCTTCAAAGCAAACATGATAAATGTAATTTCCTGTCTATCATGCCCAGTGCAGTAAGTGATCGTTGGCTAATAATTAACTACATGTCACTAAAATACAAAGGGACCTCATCTTGTAATGATTAGGGGCTAATCTTTCCCATTGGAGAAGGATATACGTCTTGGACTAACTATTGCATGGGTTGACAGAACTCCTTTAGGTATACTCCACTCTTGACATATTTAATTCCATACTTAATGCCTATCCTTCAGCATAAAAACAATGGCTATCTCTCCTCTGCTACTTTCCTAGACCTATCTAAAGCATTTGACATGGTCCCATACAAACAACTTATCTCTGTCCTCAGTAACCTATCCTTCTCACATTCAGTCACCAACTGGTTTCAGAGTTATCTGTCTGACCGCCAACAATCTGTTGTATGGCAGAATGACATATCTCCCCAACTACCTGTCTCCATAGGGGTTCTCCAAGGATCCATCCTTGGACCCCTACTCTTCTCTGTTTTCACCAATAATCTAGCCTCTGCCACCAAACATGGCACACTCATACAATGCGCAGATGACTCAACCATCATCTGCTCAGCCCAGTCCCTACCCAAACTGCAAAAAGTCACACAGGAAGCCTTTTCCTCTGTTGAAACTTGGTTATCCGATGCCCAATTAATACTCAACCCAAACAAAACTAAACTACTCATCTTACAACCCACCAAACATACTCAAAACAACTCTCACTTTAACATCACAGCAAAAGACAACACCACTATATACCCAACTGAACACACCAAATTGCTAGGAGTGGAAATAGACAATAAACTAAAATTTGACATTCACATATCCATGACCATAAAAACAGTCCACAAAAAACTAGGATCATTATACAAAAATAAGCAACTTTTCACCAAAGCAGCAAAGATTTCAATAGCAAATTCCCACCTTATCTCCACCCTACTTTATGCCTCTCCAATATATACCAACCTAAGGCAATTCGATCTAAAGAAGCTAGAGACCTGCTACAACAAAATCACCAAATTTGCCACAGGGGCATCCTACCGTAGTCACCACTGTCTCTCACTTGCTGAACTGGGCTGGCTTGAACTCCCTCACCTCCTTCAATGGTATCAACTCTCACTCGCCCACAAACTAGTAAACCATCCACTAAATGTCCCATCCCTCCAGAATCTACTCCAACCCTATCGCACCACCAGACCACTAAGATCCAGCAACAAAAATCACTTGCAGATCACTAAAGCCAATAACTCTGCTGGCGAAGCACTATTCTCTTGCACCATAGCCAAATTATGGAACTCCCTCCCACCCACAATTACCTCCATACCATCATGCACCCACTTCAAAACTTTACTAAAAACACACCTAAAAACATGCTGGTTATGATCTTGCAACTCCCACTTTAATATCACCCACCCCATCCAACCACTGCCTTCCTTTCCACTCCACTAACTACCTTGATTATAGCAAGCTCAGATGCTAATAAGCCTAGTACTTATTATACAGCAGGAATTTCTTATTGTAACATTTGTTAATGTCTGTTATGTACTTCACAGATAAAGATTCTAGTTGTCTACTGATGTACTATATTCTTCATCTGTAAATATGTTGTAAGTAATTGCTATGTAAATTGTTAATTGCTATGTAATCCAATGTAACTACTGTCTGTTTATTTTAACTGTGGAACTTTTCTCCCCGGACCTCCGCTGAAAATGGACCTATGTCCAGTCGGACACTCCCGGTCAACAAATATAAATAAATAAATAAATAAATAAAATAAATAAACAATACAAAATCAAATCCACTCTATAAAGCATTGCATCAGAGATAAATGTCCTAAATAATCAAAGATCTCAGACAGCTACTTCATACCTGTGACAAAGTCTTGTATTAATGAAAAACTTCAAATCTACCAATAGATTTAAATTCATAGATTAATACTAGGCTAATTGCTCTATATGAGCCATTTTAAGCCTAGCCAATTACCCATAAGAGAATCAAACTCTGCACCTTGTGTTTACAAAGCAAACACCTTGATATTATACCAACCTCCCTGAACAAATGTGGAGAACCATTGCAGTTTGGAAATCAATGGGGGATTCATAGTTGTTTTGTAGTGAGGTACACAAATACACCAAGTGGGCTGTAGTGAGATTAGAACCCCTACCTATTTAATCTTACACACAAAGTTGTCATACTTTAAGACATGAAGCCAGAACAGCAACAGAAACAACTAAATCTAACTGTTATAAAAACAAAATCTATTCCTTGAAAAATATACTGGGCAGAAATGAAATATCTATTAAATAAATATAAGCCATCCTGAATATGCATCTCATATAAACTATTTAAGTTTGCATTTAGATGTATTGGTATTGATAATGATTGGTGTTATTATTATGTTTTTACTTCTTTATGCAATGTAGTGTTTTCTTAACTCCAATTTTCATCTGTATATTATGTAGCTAGAGTTGATCATATGATAACATCCACGGAATTTAGATGAATTACAGATAATGTGTGCAGAACAGACAAACAAAATATTTTATTTTAAAGATAGACTTGTGTCTGTTTTTTTCCCACCACCTAACCTACAAGTACATTTTGATTTAATTTTTCTTCAGTTGATAGGCTCATTTAGTTTTTTAGCCCTTGAGAGGTTAAGTAAAATAGGAAAGCAAACCATAATTTTTAGTCTTACTCCTGTACCAGCATGGATGAACATTTATTGCACATTAAAACCCTGCATGTGTCAACTGTAAAACCTACTCCCAGGGTCACTGCAGTTTGGTGCACAAAGGATAGAGACATCTCATCCCTGTTAAACGCAACAAACTAATGAATTATGTTATTTGGGCATTTCTTAGGAAAAACACAGAATTATTTTGAATTAATTTTGGTATTTGGACATATCTTAGGATTTGATAATGTACAGCATTTATGAACTCTGGCATAACTTGATAATGCAGATAATTAAGTTGTACTCTGTAGCTCAGCTTGAATTAGATTTGTAGCATGTACTTATATTTTTGTTGACTAGTGTATTCTCAAACATGATACTGTCACGCTCTACTGTTCTATTGTCAGTTATCACTATAAGGTTTGTGACCATTACCAAGGTAATTTATGTAATTAAGTTATTGAAGCATTAGAATTACAACCATTTTCATTTTCAAACTGTTTTTCAAGAGTTTATATGAAAACATAAATTTATATAGTACCTCCTATTACTTGAAAACTTGCTATGATTTCTTCTGCTCCTCAGATTTTTCATGAAGCACAACAGGAAAGGCTGATTCAGATTTTATGTGTTTCTAGCTAACATAATGTAGGTAGGTTCCAGCTAGAAACATATAATGTGGGTAGATTCATAGGTAAGTACTGTGCTATTTGCCCTTGGGGGCCACTTTCAGTGTACTCAGTTTCCCAAAAGTGAGAATCAAATCCTATACCTTATGTTTATGAGTAACCTGCTTAGCCATTATGACAACCACTATCTGCTATGCATCTGATTTTAATTTTTGGTTTTATTTTAGGAGATCCAGAGTTTGCTAGTGAACTGGAAAGGTCCAGACCTGCGTGCATTTGGCGAACTAGTCTTAGAAGGCATGTTCCGTGTCCAGAGGGTAAAGAAGGAGCGTGCATTTTTCCTTTTTGAAAAAATGCTGCTGATCACTAAGAAAAGAGGGGAACAGTATGTCTACAAGACTCATATATTTGTAAGTTCTTATTTTAGCAGCCCTATGTAATTTAGGTGTCCATTTGTTACAGGCCTTTTTTGTATGCCTTATTCCAGATTTACACAATTGCCTTACCTGTTGGTGATGCCTTTACAAACTTTGTCAGTTCCTCACAGTTCTTCCACATCTGATTATGCTCTATAACATAAAGGTATGTCAACCACAGAAGAAACCCTGGGAAGGCAGTGAGCTCAGAAGATTGAAAACTAGGAAGCAGAGTGACTGAGGATGCAGCTCTCCAGAAGTACGATATGGAAAATCACTGAGAGCCTGGCCCACATTGTAGTACAAGAGATGTTGTCAGCCTTCGTTAGTACTGTCTAATTGCTATCAGCCCATAGCTGCATAGCTGATATACTGCAGTGACATTAGTAAGCACATTACATTAATGGTGCTGTCTGCTCAACTGTCTCACTCCCTGGATAGTTGAGCTGGACAGGGTACTTTGTACATATACATATCACATGATACTGCTGATTTGCATAGCTGAGCTGGACAATGTACTTTGTACATATCACATGATATTGCTGATTGACTCTGCTATGATATAAGACGAAGAGTCTCCAAGTAAAAGCTAATTTTACTGGAAGTAGGTAAGACGCAAAGAAGTCAAACACATATTTGTGGCCAGCAGTTTCAAAGAAATATTATTCTCCTGGCCTTTTTTTTCTTACTGTCAGCCTTTTTAGTTTATGTTACAAGGAGTTGCAATATTTGAAACTCAACACTGGGGAGAATTAGTTCAGAGGTCATTTCTGTCAGCTTGATTCATGTGCTGTGATTTTTTTAAATATTTTGCATATTTTGTAGGAGCAGAGTGACACAGTGGTGCAGTGATTGCTGTCATTGCCTCATGGCTCAGTGGTCTGGTTCCTGGCTGACATTTCTTCTGTACAGTTTGCATGTCCTCCCTGAGCCTACATGAGTTCTCACTAGATGTACTTTTTTCTTTCTATATGTCAGAGACATAGATTTATGTGAATTTGTGATCCTTTGAATCACACATCAGTATATATTTAGCATGTGAGTGACTTCCTGTGTATTGTGTGATCAGCTGATATCTATCCAAGGAATGATTCAATGCCTTATGCTTGTTGCTTGCAGAATAGGCCATATAACACTGAAGATTACAGAGATGCTATTAGAAAACAATGACTGTTGTAAGATAATTTGTCTGCTGCCATTAATGATGATAACATTTCTTAACAGATGTAGTCATTGTATGTAATGGGGTGGGCAATTTTATTTCTGAACTGGTAGGCTTGAGTTCTTTTGCTCATATTTCCTACAGCTACGGAACAGAGATTTACATACATGAGTACTTTCTATTTCCCTTTTCATGATACAAGTAAAAAGAGGGATACAGCATTAAAATACACTGCTCTTTATGCAACACACAAGAAACAGAACCACTGTTAACTCACTAACACTGACACTACATCTTTATGCATTCCAGTCTATGTGTTTACAAGTCCCAGCCAGTAGGTTTAGAAAAGGCAGTTCAATACAAGTGCAGTAAACAAACCAAATGTGCCGTTCAGTTTTCGTATGTAATATGAAGACTGTAGTAATGGATGTTTTCCTCATTCTCATTCCTGTCTGATAATGGAAGCTTCAAGGTATTAAAAGGCGTCTTCAAAGCATGAGGCTGTAGTGGAATGTTAAACCACAGTGACAGTATAACTGACAGACAAAGATAAACGTAGTACGTATGAGTATGTTTTGCTGTATAGCAAACAATGTCTGTTTATAACAGAAAGTAGCATTTTTCATCAAATTATAATTTTTAGTGAGTGCTGATGTCTCAATCTCTCCACTTCATGGAGTTCTATTTTCTTTTACGTCTACTTATCTGGTCAGTAGTGAAGCATTCATTTGTTTGTCTGGTTCACAGAACATTAGCTTAAGTGGCTGCTGATCATCTGTATGAATCAGTTTCACATCTGAAGTAAAGAAACAAATGTTCATAGGTGGCCTTCTAGCAGCCTGTTTTCCCTACCCCTATGTGGCCTTCAGCCTGTATGCAGTATTTGAGGCATGGCCTGATGCGATCTGCTAAAGCTGAAACATTACATCTTTGCTTCTGGATTGCACACTGTGATGCTACATCTTTCATTCTGTTTACTACAGCTCCAACCATCTCATAGTATTCTTGGTCATTAGCAGTATTCCATTTATTCCCAGAACACTGTGCAGCTACAGTAGATATTTAGTGAGGAATGGCAAACATCCTTCTATCACACTGGAATACCATTATAACAGCTAGGGGTTCTGGTGGCTGCCAGGCCTCAAGTAGTCTGTGGTACAGTTTGCAGTTTATTAGCAAATGAAAAATAGCTGATAACTAGTCTTCCTTACTGCAAGTTGAATATATTCTTAAGCTCTGGCAAATAGCTGTTGACAGAATCAAACCCTGTACAACAAGGAAAAGCTCATTAAGAGCTCATAGCTTTAATTGTCTACACTAACTGCCAGACAACTAATGACATAGGCCCATCTTCCTTTTTTCTTTCCTCAGTACACTTCTTGAAAGAAATATGTGTGATCAAACTCTTGATCACTGCCTCAAATGCAGTCTCCACTTTAAAAAATGCATAGTTTCTTACTCACTTTCTTTCACTCAGAACATCTAACAGCTGACCTGTTTTTATATCTCACTAAAACTTTAAGTCTAGTCAACCAGAAAATATTAATTGAGTGTCCCTAGTCCATCGCTTTCAGCCTTCTTGCAATCACTTGGTTCTACAGTTTTCTTTCATAGTAACATGTTGTCAAAACTGGATCAAGCCTCTCTTCCAAAACATCTATTTTACTAGAATATTGCAGGGGTCAGCGGCAGGTCCACTTCTCTTTTCTGTCTTCATCTGCCTCCCCTTCTTTATGTAACATTATAATCATTTCAGATCTTCAAAGAGTATCATCTCCCTAAGAACTGACTTACTAAGAGTCTTCAAAGATTCCATTCATTGGCTAAGTTTCAAAAGCTGTTCCTCAGTTGGAATAAATCATTATTAGACTAAGTTTTGTCACAAACATTTCCTACCTCCTTAGCTACTAAAGGAACTGCATAGAAACTGTTTTTTATGCAAATGTATGTGTATCTAGCTGGGCACTTACATTACCCACCCAAGAACAAAAACATGTACTGTCTCTGTCTGCCTGTCCTCTCCTGCTACAAACTCTCTCACTTGCAAGTACATGAAACAATCAAACTAAGTCTCCATACCTTGATCAACTATGGACTCCACTTTCTCTCCTACTCTGTTACTCAAGATTTCTAAAGCCTTCAAACCCTTAGAAATCATATCCGAAGGTTTATTCTACTGAAAACCAAACTAGAATGTGACTACATAAAGGGCAGACCTTGCTGTCCTTATTGTTATTCACAAAATGATACTGCAAAATATCTGTTCTTGATTAGTTTGTAAATTTCATTTTAGAAGCACTTCAACTAATCTTCTGTCTAAAAACCATCTCAGTATGCATCCTCTATGGACCACAATACACCCTGGCTGGACTTTACCTATTATTGCCCATATGCCCTGGAGTCACTTTCCCACTGAAGTCAGGGAAAGTAAAACTACAAATGAAAGCGTCTGCAGACTTAAGTGCTACACTGAGAGACTGATCTTCGTACTCAGTCCAGAACAACTTAAGGATTGTTTCAAGTGACCAACTTTATTCCATCATCATCTTTATTTTAATCTAAATCCATTGGCAACACTTTATTCTTGTAGTCCATCTCAGCTGATACCCACCTTGAAATACAAAACTACCTTAAGTGATTCACACCCATAGCACTGGATCACTGTTTACTGCTAGATGTGGGTGCTAACTTGTCCCATTCAACCCTACCGTGCTTGAATAGCAGACGTCAAGGCAGTATTTAGTGAGAAAATTAAGTAGTTTAAATGTGAAGAAATTGTTTTAAACAGAGTTTTAAACTATATATATTTTTTTACATTTGAAGTTCCTCTGGTTCTGAGCTTTGGACAGTTGCTGTTTAGCCAGCCTATGATCAGGAGTACAACACTTCATTATCAGAATGACTTCAGGTGTTAATGACTTTCTGCGTCTTGAACCTCTTC
Source organism: Protopterus annectens (assembly GCF_019279795.1). Taxonomy (NCBI): domain Eukaryota; kingdom Metazoa; phylum Chordata; order Ceratodontiformes; family Protopteridae; genus Protopterus; species Protopterus annectens. Next base: position 670,478,516 of record NC_056725.1, on the reverse strand, counting down.
CAAACACCAGAATGTATACATTTTGCAGCGGGGTCTCTTATATCACTCATTATGAAAGCAATGGATTACACTGTGGAATGCTGCATTATGGACAATGTTTGTTTATTTATGAACAATTTCTGTTCTCAAAAGAGCCTGACAAAATATTACATTTTTCACAGTTAAGTTACTGTTTACATATTTGCTTGAATAAATATTTAAAAATGGTCAAAACCTAGTAACACTTGTAGCCTATGTTAATGCAGTAGTCACTTACTGAATGTATGATCTCGGCATGCTCCCTTGTAAACACCATTTGCCAACCCCTATAAGCCTTTCTGCACGTGTAAATCATTCTCCATATTTTTTCAGTTGTATCTTTGAGCCTGAGCAGTGGTTGAAACAACTCACTACCCTGGTCATCAAAGAAACAAATAAATAATAATGAGTAGGTAAGCAGGTAAAATCTAACCTATAAATGACATTTTTTGCTTGTGTAATTTTCTTACACTACAGCATGTAACAAGTATTAATCCATAGACCAGAAGAGAACATTCTGTCCTCCTTGGAAAACAATTAGCTCTTTCACATAGGTTTTACCAGGCTTATATTCGATAGATGAATTAACCCAAAGGCAGTATCCTCTTCTCCTCTGTAGCTGTTCCATATAAGGTTCACCAAATTAATATTGGTTAAAAGAATAAAGCATTTCCTACAATGTGTAAGTATTTAAAAAAGATATTGAATGAGAAGATAAAAAAAACAATATTCAGTATGAGATTAAGTAGTGAAAGGCATTATAAACATATTTTTTTCACAGCATATTCAGGAAACTGCTAAAATATGTGTACAGAATGATTTTATCGAAGCATTGCTCCACAACTGTAGCCCACCTTTATAAAGAGCCTTATTTACAAAATGGCCCCATTCTACAGAAGTTGCTACAGTAAAATTGATTGTTTTACTCATCTGTCTTAGTTTGAGTTTAATTTGGTAAATCTTTGCCATGTTGAGGTAGTAATTAGGTATGATACTTTATGATGCATCATTTTCCACAAAGAATAACAATTCCTTGAAATTTTTTTCAAGTAAAATGGCCTTTTCTCTTTGAGGCCATTGCGACATGCTGATTATCAGATGATTTGTGACTCAGCAGGACCGTAGTAACATACCAGTTAAACTTCATGTTATTTTCTAAAAGGTGGATTAAATAAGGAGCAAACAACTTCTATTGTATCAAATCAATATGATGTATCACTGCATAAAGAGGCCAGTATGATCAGAAAGGGGGGAGAGTGCTCAAACCTGTTGAAGGGAGTGGTCAGAAAATAAGTTGGGCATGGATTCTTTTTACAATTCTCTTCTATACAGTCCTTAGCAGGCGGAAAGTAAGAAATGGCCCGCACTGCTGTGCATGGCATATGGTCTGCACTGTACAGGTGTTTCCACTTTCTGGGTACCCTACTGCATTTGGATCTCTGTCATGTATCAAGGGTATCTGAGGGCGTCATGATTAATGCTCCATGGTTCATTTGGATCTGTGCAGTGTATCAAGGATATTTGAGGGCCTCAAAATTAATGCTCTGTAGTCCACTTGCTGACATTTAGAGGTGAATGTCTGATGTACCTCTTATCTGTTTTTGCTTAACTAGTCTAAAAAGGACAAAACATGAAAAAACAAAAAAAGCTTTATGACAAAGGACATGCATTGTATTTGGGAATTAACTGCTTAGAGTAAACTCACTGTCTGTTGTGAAGCAGTCAAGACATTGGATGAAATCTAGAGTATTGCAATGATTACAGTGAATGAAAAATATTGTCAGAAGACAGACCGGTGCAAGACAGAAGTAAAATTCTGGTAGAAAAGTCAACAGTGTACCCATAAAACATCCAAGGAGAGAGCATTAACATTTAACATATGTAATGTTCTGGTTATGCATTTCCCAAAGTGTATCATACATTTGTGCCATTGCTTCTTACTGAAATTCTTTTTACTTCTTTGTTTGTATGTCTTTTCAAAAAGAATGTTTGACTTCAGTACATAGCCACCTGGTAGACATGTGTGCAGTGAGCAAAACATGTTACATTTCAGTTCAGAGAGAAAACGGATCTATTGTTGTCATTACAGCCCAAACCTTTAAGCAAGCAGCAACAGATTTCCCTATAAAATACTTACAGTATGTGGTAATGTCTCAAAGTTGTTCCTCAAAGCAGCTGTTTCTCTCTTCTACCAATGACATTTATTCTGTCTACAGTTTGTACTTTACTGTGCCATATGAATTAAGCCAACCCCGGTCATTAATGCTAACTTCTTGGCATATATTGGTCCCCAGAGTGATCCAATCTCCATATTTCTCCTACTAAGTGGGTCAGTGTGTGAATTTTACTAAGAATCTCTCACAGTCAAAGTAGCACTATTCATTACTGACTGGAATAGCATTCAGTATAAGTCATTGGCTCAATATTTTATTTAAGAGTTTTTGGATTTAAGTGGTAGGAAGGACCATGCCAGAAGCTTCATATACCTCCATTAATATTACTGGATAAGCGAAATTATCCAGAATAAGCCGGAGTATTCCCTTGCTATTATTTAAAATTCGTGTCACTGCATAGGGGAGTGGATAAGTCTCAAAGGAAATAAAATGTTGTCTATGCACTTAAGTGATAGACCAAGGGCAGCCAACAAGACCACCATGTGTTTCAAAACTTTTTAACATGACAGAAGCAGGTGAGCTATGAGAAGGTCTGTAGAAGGAAGAGTTGTGACGATGTGAAAATAGAGAACAGATTGCGATTCATTCAGTAAGCATGCTAATCACTTGCATGCTCCAGCTGTGTCCTGAGGGTATGCAGGAAAACCACAAAGACAAAAATGCAGGTAACGTCAAATCTGGCAAGCTGGAATGCTGACTTTGTTTTATTGTTGACACTTTATCTTCAAATCCATATGACTCTTGTTTAAATTATCCAATTATATGTTGAAAACAAGACCAACTTGAAAGTTGCAAAAACAGCTCCCTATTGTAATTCCAGGTCTCATAAACGAGAGTTCTGGGATTATAAAAAAATAAGTATAAGAATACCGAGGGTCAGCAAATACTGAATATTGCTGTTCACTTTTAAAGTTGTGTTTTGCCAGGGGTAAACCTCTTGCATCCCCATTGTGGCGAATCCCCCCCCCCCCCCCCCACCAAGCTTATATATTTTCTCTGAGACTGTAATACCTCAGTGAGCAGGAAGTATTCCACGAAATGGCAATTTCATACATTTGCAAGTCTTGGTATTCTGGAACTCATACTAACAAGTTTCAGATTATCAACTGATTATCCTCAAAAACTCATCATAAAACAAAAATTGGAAGAGATGTATATTTAAATGTGGTTTTAATTCTTAAGAAACCACAAATAGTCCAGAAAGAGCAGCAATGTTTATTTAAAACATAACAAAACTAATAAAATAAAGTGTACTTTACCCTGTATTAAAACAGACATATTGCAGACACCTGTTACATACTAAAACACATATCAATCAGTTAAAATCACCTGATATGAAATTAGTGTCTCAACTATCTATGTTTTACAAGGTTTAAGAGTGAAAGAACCATATAGGTTCATAGGTATTTTCTAGACTAATGACCACAAGGGCCTTTTAAAACCTAGTCATGCATTCCAAATCTCTGACAAGTCCTGGTACCCTTTATAAGTGTAAGCAGGAGCTTGTGAGGCAAAACATTTACAAGCTGCCTGTGTTCATTAGAGACAAAGGTGCCAAACCAGGGATGAATTTCCTGTTCCCCATCCAACTGTCCAAGTTACACTTGAACTTGTTTAGAGAGGAATTCTGCTTCACATGAATAGGGAGCCTGTTCCAGAGAAAGTGAAGTCTCTGAGATAAGTATCTGTCGCTCCAGCATGTCCTATTTATATCAGAGGCAAGGTTTATGTCTTTAGAATGGGTAATTCTGGTTCTGTCTGTTTTGTGAATATGCAGGAGGTCCATCAGAGTGGGTCTGACAATGCCTTTATGCCAGGCATAGATCTCCCCTCAAAAGCCTGTAGGTGACAGAATACAGGGATAGGGACTTGAGGCAGTTTGCATAAGACCTGTTAATTATGCCCTGCATTCTTTTCGTGAGTTATCTCCATGAACATTCCAGTTGTTGGATATACCGGGTTAGGTACATACCAAAGAGGGCATTGTACTCAATAATAGGTCTGATGAAGGCCAAATACAGTGGAACAATGACTTCCTTGGACCTAGATGCCATATCTTTATTTATAAGTTACACAACATAGAATGATTTCCTCACTACCATAGACACGTGATGGTCAAAGACTAGATTACTGTCTATGTGTGTCCCCTGAAGTTACTGACTACTTGGTCAACTCTTGGTGGTTCGTTGTCAGTATGATAGTTACCAGAGGTGGACGACTTCCTGAAGGACACTGTTATGCATTCCTTGGCATTTAGTTTTAGTCCTTGTCAATGACATCAGTTGCTTGTCTGTGTCATCCCTTCCTGGAAAACATTTATGTCGATGGGTGATTCAATGGCAGCTCCTAATTTGCAATCATCAGCAAATTTAGTCAGCCAAAAGCCATTGACATTTGACATGACTTCAGAGAAGTAAATGCAAAAAAAGAAGAGGTCCCAGTATCGATCTCTGTGGGACTTTGCTTGTGACTGGCCTCTTTGTAGAGGTGGACTCCGAACTTCTAACTTCCTGGGTCCCGTCTGTTAGCCAGCTGACTATCCACTGGGTGATGTAAGGGTTTGTATCTAACCTCTTAAGTTTGTCAACAATGCCAGAGTGATGTATTGTGTTAAATGCCTTGGCCAGGTCAAGGTAGGCAGTGTGAACCATTTTGCCTCATCCATTGCTTTGCTGACCTTTTCAAAGAAGTCCACCAGATTGAGTAGGCATGACTTGCCCTTGATGAAACCAAATTAGGTTGGGTCCAGTGTCTGGATGTTTTCTATGTCATTATTGATCATTAACATGATAATTTGTTCCATGGCTTTACATATGAGACTAGTGGGTGAGAATCAGACCCTGCACCTTTTGTCCACTATGCTAACCCTCCCCATAAAACATGACAATGCACTGGTCAGGAATTGAACCCTGCTCCCCTATGTGGGAAGCAAGAATACTGCTACTGAACCACCAATGCAGCCATAACAGCACTGTAACTATAAACCAAGTGAGGCAGTAACACAATGTAGTACACTCCATTTCTCTATATTGTATTTTAATAAGAAGGTCACCCTCTCTAACTTTAGAATAAACCCATTATAAAACAAAAATGTTAAGGTATGCCCAACATTATTATTACTGGTATACTGCATCACAAGTGCATTATTCTAATTTTTTTCTCATAAGTATGTTCTACTATGCAATCACTTAAATTTTGTCTTCATACTGCCAACATAAAAAAGTTACCAACATATGCATTTCACTAAGTAAGCAATTGTCACACTATTGTAATCAACCTGTAAATATAGTCAATTTCATTTATTTGTTATTGATTGTTCAAAGACTTCAGTTCCATGTATACATTTATTACACATGTGACGAAAACAGATACTGCCAGTACAGCTATCTGGAATTTTGTAAATAAGTATATGTCATTTGTGAATATCAACATGATTTATATACGATGCTTGTATTACAAATGTATTAGAACTGCATGTCATGTGTATATCAAACTGTTGGTACAGACGTATGTGGTGAAAAGGTTTTTGGAAAGTGCTGTTTGAACTGTAACCACAGTGTGCCGTACTGCAATAGAACAGAAATGTCCACACTCTATTGTAACTGTTTAAATGTATATATTTTAATAGTGGAAACTGGAATACAGGAGGTTAACTTTAGAAAAATAGCTGAAATTAAATTACTTTATAGCCACGTAATAAAAGATGGCATCTTTCAGTTTTTCAATGCAGCAAGGAGATGCAGTGTTTAAAACTAAGGAGCTTTCTGTATTTTCTCTAGGGTGAAATAATTACTAGTCTTGAAATGTGAAGGAATGTAATTGTTTTATGACTTTCAGCATCTGCCCAAGATCTGAGGTCTATGTTTTTTCACAGGTAGATGCTAAATAGTCTCAGCTTCTAGCAGTGGAAGTTTCACCTGGGATAGAGTCAGGTGACAAGAAATTATGTCATTCTGCAAGCTATCCCAGCAGTAATATTTGAGATATTAATTTGGGAACTGTCTGAGGGAGACATGGCATTCTGTATTCTGACTTGGAACTGACATCAACAGGAACCATTCACCACACATCTGCCTTGCTCTCTTTTTCTTCTTCTTCTCCTCTTTTGGCTGTTCCCATTAGGGGTCGCAACAGTGGATCATCTGTTTCCATTTCTTCCTGTCCACAGCATATTGCTCTGTCACACCAACCACCTGCATGTCCTCTCTCACCATATCTATAAACCTTATCTTAGGCCTTCCTCTGTTCCTCTTATCTGGCAGCTCCATCCTTACCATCCTTTTCCCAATATACCCAGCTTCCCTCCTCCACACATGTCCAAACCAATGCAATCTCGCTTCTCTGACTTTGTCTCCAAACCGTCCAACCTGAGCTGACCCTCTAATATACTGATTCCTAATCCTGTCCATCCTTGTCACACCCAGTGCAAATCTTAACATCTTTAACTCTGCCACTTCCAGCTCTGACTCCTGCTTTTTGGTCAATGCCACCGTGTCCAACCCATACAACATAGCTGGTCTCACTACCCTGTTGTAGACCTTCCCTTTCACTCTTACTGGTACCCGCCTGTCACAAATCACTCCTGACACTCTTCTCCACCCATTCCACCCTGCCTGTACTCTCTTTTTCACCTCTCTTCCACACTCACCATTACTCTGAACTGTTGATCCCAAGTACTTAAACTCATCCACCTTCACCAACTCTACTCCCTGCATCCTCACCATTCCTCTATCGTCCCTCTCATTCACACACACATATTCTGTCTTAGTCCTGTTGACCTTCATTCCTCTCCTCTCTAGAGCATATCTCCACCTGTCCAGGGTCTCCTCAACCTGGTCCCTACTCTCACTACAGATCACAATGTCATCTGCAAACATCATAGTCCATGGGGCCTCCTGTCTGATCTTGTCTGTCAACCTGTCCATCACCATTGCAAATAAGAAAGGGCTCAGAGCTGATCCTTGATGTAATCCCACCTCCACCTTAAATGCATCTGTCACTCCCACTGCAGACTTCATCACTGTCTCACTACCCTCGTACATATCCTGTACCACTCTTACATACTTCTCTACCACTCCTTACTTCCTCATACAATACCACAACTCCTCTCTAGGCACCCTATCATATGCTTTCTCCAAGTACACAAAGACACAATGCAACTCCTTCTGACCATCTCTATATTTCTCCATCAACACTCTCAGAGCAAACATTGCATCTGTAGTGCTCCTTCATGGCATGAAACCATACTGCTGATCACTAATCATTACCTCCCTTCTTAACCTAGTTTCCACCACTCTTTCCCATAACTTCAAGCTGTGACTGATCAGTTTTATCCCTCTGTAGTTACCACAGCTCTGCACATCACCCTTATTCTTAAAAATAGGTACCAAAACATTTTTCTCCACTCCTCAGGCATCCTCTGACTTTCCAAGATTTCATTAAATAATCTGGTTAAAAACTCCACTGCCATTTCTCCTTAGCACCTCCATGCTTCCACTGGTATGTCATCTGGACCAACAGACTTTCCATTCTTCATCCTTTTCATAGCTGTCCGTACTTCCTCCTTGCTAATCTGTTTCACTTCCTGATTCACTATCCCCACATCATCCAACCTTCTCTCTCTCTCATTCTCTTCATTCATCAGCCCCTCAAAGTATTCTTTCCATCTGCTCAACAGACTTTCCTCACTTGTGAGTACATTTCCCTCACTATCCTTTATCACCCTTACCTGCTGCACAACTTTCCCAGCTCAGTCTCTCTGTCTAGCCAATCGGTACAGGTCCTTTTCTCCCTCTTTAGTGTCCAACCTTTCATACAACTCTCCATATGCCTTATACTTAACATTCACCACCTCTCTCTTTGCCATGCTCCTCATCTCCTTATACTCCTGTCTACTTTCTTCATCTCTCTGACAATCCCACTCCTTCTTCACCAGCCTCTTCCTCTGTATAATCTCCTGTACTTCCTCATTCCACCCCCAGGTCTCCTTGTCCTCCTTCCTCTGTCCAAATGTCACACCAAGCACCTTTCTAGCTGTCTCCCTTAGCATCTCTTCTGTAGTTACCCAGCTATTTGGTAACTCTTTACTGCCCCCTAGTGCCTGTTTTAACTCTTCCCTGAACTCCACCTCACAATCACCCTTTTTCAACTTCCACCATTTGATCCTTGCCACTGCTCTCACACTTGTCCTCCTCTTCTTGATCATCACATCTGCCTTGCTCTGATGAAGTAATTTACTAGGGAATAGTATAATTCTCTTAGATATAGTCTGGAATATAACAAAGATCAGTTTAAATATTTTTCTTTACTTATTCGAGACTGTTCTACAATGTTGTTTTAAATATTTCCTGTGATTTTGAACTCTGATGTCATTGTGAATATATAATGAGTATTTTCTTGTTCTTTTATTATTTATTATTAAATATATTTAAACCTTTCATTGTGACTGATCTGTCTAGAGATATTTAAGTTTTGAGAGTACTTGCATATTTATTTGGTGACACTGTGTGGACCACTCCTAATAGCCTTGCTCTTGGTCAAACTACCATTTCTAGTAATATTAATATTATGCAGTAAGACTGGACACCTTTTGTTAAGGGCCTTAAAGTAGCTGATAAGGAGTTGGCTGGTGGCAGTGATAATTACCTTATAGTTTGGGCAAAAGGGAGCATAGCTAGTAGATCTGTCACAGCCTTTCCCAGGTGTTTGTGTGTGTGTGTGTGTGTGTGTGTGTGTGTGTGTGTGTGTGTGTGTGTGTGTGTGTGTGTATATGTGTGTAAATCATCCTCAAAAAGTGTGTGTGTCAGCTACTTGGGCAGGGCCATGAAGCACTGGTTTGACAGAGAGGATGTTGGAGGTCTTGGCTTGGCCACTCAGTTGAGGGGAGTCTTACTGGTACTTTTCTGTTAAAGGGGCAATAGTCATTGGCAAACATAAAGGTTGCCGCAAACTGTACCGAAAATGAAAAGCAGACCAAAACAATGAAATAACAACTACGGAAATGTATGGTACTGTCAGAAGGCAGCCAAATATAAAACCACGAACAAATAACCACCACTGAGTTGACAGCGACCATACATTTTACGTGCTGGCACATTGACGCTTTTACTCCATATTCACTTCACATATTTAAAAGCTCTTCATATGTTTGAAAAGCCTTTGCCCCCATTTCTGCTGACTGCAGGTTGACAGTTATGCCTCAGAGTATTACAAATGTTAAGACAGTCACTGCTGAAAATCAGTAGATGGTCGGACAGAGGACCACATCCTTCTTTTTTCAGTATAGAACACATCTCATTTACACCCTATTTAGGAAGTTACACGGAATGTTTGTAAAAATGTCTGTGTAAGTGGCAGTCAGTTGACAAGAAATCAGTAACACTGACAAGAAAGGAAAAATTGAAAGCAGAATACAAGACCAACAGAAGCAGCAGTGACTTGCAAAAATAGCTCCACAGCAAATGGCAAATGAGAAGCAGAACCCAACAGTAACCTAAGCAGTACTGGCTTGGCAGCAAAATACATTAGTAATACTGCAACTAAGCGAAAAGTACAAACAGAAGACAACAATAAAATAAGCAGTAGTGACATGTACAAAATCAAAAATACTGTGAGAACGAAGATGACATTGCAAGCACACAAAAATAAACAGCGCTGAGGTGACATCAGTGGTACATTGCATTTTGTCCACTTTAAACATCTAAGGACTACAGCTGGTAGCCTGGTACTCACTCAGGCCATCCACAAAACAGGGTACGTGTGGTTAAAAATGGAAGATGTCATAAATTGTCATTATGATATCAATATTTTGCTTATGCATCAGACTTGGACCAATGGAGAAATTGATTAAACTGCTAAATATATTTCTATGATACATTTATGTTTGCCGCCGACTGTTGCCCCATTAACAGAAAAGTACCATCTTACTGGGGATCTGGAGAAAGAGGGAAAAAACACCCCCCGACTGACTGTCATCTCTGTGTGCCCTTAAGGGAAATTGCACTTGATGCAGAGAGATGCATCTGGAAATATTGTGTGTGCAGTTGCTATCCTCCCAATGTATAGTCCCCACTGCTGCCAGTGGTGAGGACTGAGGCTCCTAGATTACTGGTCCAGTGGTGGGTTGCCATAATATGTACAGTTAGTACATTTGAAAATGCACCTCTGTGATTGTTGCAGAAGTGTTTTGGAGGTAGGTGGGGACATAAAAGCAAACAAAAGTCCATCACCTGTTATTTGTACAAAATCAGAGGAAGGTGAGCAGGCCAAGACTTCAATACATCATTAACATTATTTACATAGGTAAGACAGAAGTGCAGAAGTAGGGTCTGAGGTCCCACCTCTCTGCACAGTAAAAAAGGTTACATCATATACAACCTCTTTTGAGGAATGCTGTTCCAATCTGTAACTACTTCAGATTCAGAAAAACATGTTGAATAAACTGCCCAGAAGTGACATCCATCTCCCTACTGAAAGCTGCTTCACCAATTGTAAGGCACAACAACATCCTACAGATTTGTCCCCACACATTGTTCTTATAAATACAGCCTAGGACTCCCACTTTTGTGTTCTAAATGCAGTTTGTAAATGCAGTTCTCTACACTTTACAAAGGGCCATATGCAACAGTAACAGTAAATAAACTTCAAAAAGTCTATTCTTTGACTTAAGAACTCATCCTATCTTAGCAATGTACATCATCTACCATATTAAAAACATATTATTTATTTAACATTTGTTTACCAGGAATGTCTGACTGGGGCAGAGCCCATTTTTAGTGGAGGCCTGTGGGGAAATGAAGAAGCATGTCTGTGGAATGTGGGAGGAAACCCACATGAAGTCAGGGAGGACATGTAGACTCTGCACGGAAGGCAGTCCAGCCAAGAATCGAACTGGAGAAACTCTTGGTGTGAGGTGACAATGCTAACCACTGCAGCAGTGCACTGCCCCAAATATTATTCACAAAGCAAATGTTAAACATGCGATTACTGCATTCATACCCACCATGTACTTATTGATTTTCCCAATCTAATAGCACATTATTGGCATATATAATGACAGCTGAGGTACCCATTGTTACCCCAGTCTTTTGATGATAATGTATATCTTCAAAGCAGAAAATATCATGTTGAAGAACAACTTCCAGCAGTGTACACAAGATTTAACTATGCACATTAAAATAAGCTAGTTAAATGTATCCTAAAAGGCTCAAAACATGCGTCCAGTGGTTGCATTCTGCATATGCCATTTTCATACTTTTTTCCAAAAAGTATTTGCTGTCAATACTGTCCCTCCTAATATTTGCTAAAAAAATTAAAAACAAAAATAAGTATAGACAAATGTTCAGTGACCCATCAATGCCCAGAAGTAGTTAATTTCATAGGCAGGTTAGACAGACTCTTACAAACTTTTGGATGTCCAGATATGACAGGGAACATGAGTTCAAATATGCTAAAATAGTCCAAAAACTGAATTGTAAGTTAGCCCTTTATATGTTAATCAAACAAGGTATGTTTAACACTTGAGATAAATGTCTTAACATCATGTCACAAGCTGGAAGTTCTCAGATCATTCAATAAGAAATGCATACCTCCACAGTTTAATACAAATATCACACCCCATTTGACAGCTGGATTAAATTGCAGCACCTCTTTTGTTCTTAAGGCTCATACCTCATCAGAAGTCAATTTATAAAAGGAACTCTAAGGACTAGCATGGTCATCGTGGTAATTTTTCATTAATACTTTAGAATCCTGTAACCAGTGAAGTGAATAATAGAAATAATGGTGCTTGGTGTACTAAAACATTAACTGCAAAGTTATTAGGAGATATGATTTTCAAGTTTAAAGTTCAAACAAAAACTTATAAATCTGTCACTAATCGTCTATCAGACAGTCCTGTAGAGGTATAAGAGATAAACCTTTTGCTAGCACAGATGTATATGTCTATGTCTTGCTATTACCAGAAAAGTGACATACCATATTTATCACTTTTATCTCTTAGTGCAGGACATGCTGCATGTTTTTACATTCAGTGTCTGTTGTTGTTGTCCTCCTTGGCCTCATTCCCTTCTCCCCTCTCCTGCCTTCCCTGCTCCTGTCCTCCCCCTCTTCATTCATAACAGACCTTACTTAACCTCCCCTAGACTCAATCCAAACCACATCTTGGGCCACTGAGAAGACCAAGGATGCGTGTATGGTGTGATACTGCTGCTGGAGAGTGTGCCCTGTCCCTGCCACACCATAACAGCCCTACAAGCTCCACAACAGCTGCCTATGGAAGATGCGTATGTGCTTCCATGCATGAACAACCTTCTGATCACAGGTTATGCCTCTTGTAGCAAGGATCCTGATAGGCGCTTAATGTTGCTTTTGCAGTGATCCAAGCCACCTCCTTCTCTTCAGCATAGGTGAGCTGATGTCAGCCATGCACTTCCATCCTCAACCACATGGCCCTTCCATTGCCCATGCCACTAGTTGAACATGGCTCAGCTGGGACTTAGTAATGGCTTTATCCCTCCTCTCCACCGGGAGCACTCTTCCTTCATCTTCTGTGTCCTCTTTCTTGACTCCTTCCCCTGTCTCCCTACTGATTCATGTTGTAAAAAAGTCAACATCCAGCTTCTTCTGGAAGTCATGGAACATTGCGTAGTTGAAAATTCTTAATTTAATTAGATGTTACCCGATTTGTATAAACTGTTTCTGTTTGCATTTGTGAATTTTTAGAACCACACAAGTGTACTGCCACCAACAAAATGCAGGAAATTACAGACAGGCCACATGACCATATTTTTTCTTGATTCAAGAGTGGGTCCAGTTCAACCCATGGCCCAGCTTCTAATCAGAAACAGATTTGAACAATTGGGCATTTATGTACTGTGCAAAGACTGCCACAACAGGGGGCATCTCAACCCTACGAACTGGATACTTGCAAGTTATGCTTCACACAGATGTAAAACGTACTGTACTAGCTACTAGGTACAACTAACCACTCAAAAACATGATACAATTGTTTACTAAGCAAGTAGGTACTGGCATAAACTTTTAGTGCAGGAAAATATTGTTTAACTAATATACATTTTGGACACTTGTAACATCATACATTTTTTTAATTTTGCAGGATATATACGGCACTAGCAAACACTTTTTTTAAATGCTTAAGTCTATTTTTTAGAGCTGAGAAAGCTTAGACTAATAATATTGAATAGAGCTTGATAAAAATAAGCAAAAATGCATGACAGCATGACACATATACCTTGAAATTATAATTATGCCACTGTAAATCTTCTTAATATCTCTAAACCAAACCTATGGAAAATTGAACTACTGAGGTTTGACATTTATTTTGACCACTGTCAGTCGCTGTCAGAAGAGCTGTGAAACAGAATGAGTTCAGAAAAAAAAGAGCAACAGTTACATCGAAGGTGATTAACCATCAGTTTCACAGGTGTCAAGATACAAATAAAAATCCTGTGCATTTTATAGTGTATGTCACTTTATTGATGTAAACTACAATGCAGAATGTCACAACACCAGTAAAAATCCTGTTCAAGTACATTTTAAATATTTCAGAATAATGCATTTTTTTTTACCATAGAATACTTCTGTGTTGCTAAAATATGTCTTCTAATCAAAGGAAAAAAAATACAAAGCCGAAGGTGCCACTTCTAGGAAGACAATTACTATAATACCAAATTATGCTTTCTGGAATTATAGCACACACACACACACACACACACACACACACACACACACACACACACACACACACACACACACACACACCTTTGCAGTTAGATACTTTGACTGGCTGCTATGTAGTTTTTTTCCCCGAAAAGAACAATATGGGAAATATTCCACAACAAATAAAGAAAGGGACTGCTTTTTACTTTTCTTTATGTACCAAGAATAATAAAAAAAATCTTTGAAACTGGAACTACATAGAACTGAAAGCTTTACTTCATTTCATAAATACAGCAATGCTAGTTAGGCTTTATAACACCTGTGGGCAGCACTTATTGTAATTTCCACTCCTGAGGACATTATTGACTTTGTATAACATTAGTTTAGCATTTCAGAGTTTTCAGTATCACTTTCTAAGTAAATCAGGTGTCTTCTTTTTAGACAGGTAAGAACCTTTGATGTACTCAGTGAATCTTTGATCTTTTTCTCATGTTCACAGTCTTATAGTGTCTCAGTGGATCTTACTATGATTTTCTCAACATGATTTCTGACAGAAAAATAAGCCCAATTGCTGCAGTAGATGACAAATGCCACAGACAACTAACAACTACTCTGAGAATCCATTTATGACTAAAACATTAGTTTTTCACATAATGGCCATCTCTGTACGCAAGATGTCTAAGCAGCTTCATGTGCTTACTGAAAGTCTATTTCTCAGCTCATGTTTTTGTTTGATTTTTTTTTTGCTTTCACGTCTGATGTATTCATGGCAAACATGTATCTGTTGCTTTATTACATAAGCATTTATGTTATAAATCTGTTATCACTTGTGGGATAATTCAGTAACTAAATAAAAAGCATTAGAACCTTGACAGCCATAGTTTCATCTTTCATTTTCTTCATCACTATTTCAAACTCTTTACCCCCTCCTCCCCCATTACATGAACCACAATATGTTAGAGTAATTACATGATGATTCAATGTTCTTCATATAGCTTGCAGATTCCATAATGAGGAAGCAGGGACAAATATCAGGCACTAGCATTACTGGGGCATCATGCATTCTAAAATGCTGTTCTTCAGTGACTGTATGTGAATTAGCATAATTTATGACATATATGGTTTGATCATGATGTCAAAGCCAACAATGATTGACCAACAATTGGCTAAGCTTCTGGTGTCATTCAAAGGAGATCCGGTATTTGTCTGCCTGGGACGACATGGTTGACAAGCCATGATGCTTTGCCAGACATGGCCTGCACCTGTCACCCTTGGGATTAAGGATACTGGCTAAGGCTCTTCCCGCCCCCTATAGTGCCTTTTTTAGGCAAGGTTCAAACAACAAAACCACCATCGCCACTGATACAGGCAAGCAAAAACTGAGGGTAATGCTACTCAACGTTAGAGGTCTAAACCTCAAAATGCACCCACTCGAGGCACTCCTTAAAATGGAGAATATCGATATCTGTGCAGTGACTGAAACCTGGTTCAAGGCTGCAGAGAGCACCCTTGTATTACCAGGATACAACTCATACCATACCTTTCGGCCATCAAACTAGGACCGAAACACCAAGGGTGGAGGTGTGTCCATATTCATTAAGGACAACCTCCAGGCTAGTTGCCCAACCTAATTCATCCGAAATTATCCAAGGGCAACTAACTCTGGGCAAAACTGCAATCCATATTGTAGCTTGCTACCGATCCCCCACCATGCCCCAGGATTCCCACTCGTCTTTTCTTGATGTAATAGAGAATTTCACGGTCCAACCTAACACCCTAATAATGGGTGATTTCAACTACCTCACCATTAACTGGAAAAACTACTCTTGTACCAACTCCTTTCCTCAACGCTTCCTAGAATTCGTAAACTCCAATGCCCTGGATCAACTTGTCCACACCCCTAACAGGGGCAATAATATCCTAGACCTGGTAATTACCAACATGAGTGACAGGTGCTCCACACCTGAAGTCAACTCCTCGTTGGTCAAATCAGACCATAAACTAATCACCATAGATATCCACATCCCGCCCCTACCCCACCCCATTAAAGAAATCACTGTAAAAAATTTCTCCAAAGCCAACTTCGTGCTTCATAAGGCAGAAGTGGCCAACTTCACAATACCCATGCAGATGAACAATACAGTTACTACTGCCAAATCTTATACAAACACACTCTATAAGCACCTACACAAATGCATGAATTGTGCTATCCCTAACAGAACCAAGTCGCAGTCCTCTAAAAAAAGGAAAACAATCTGGCGGTCCCCTGCTAAAACAAACTCTACAACAGAAGGGAGAAACTGTTGCAAAAGAGAGTAAAATCCCAATAGTGGAGGAGCTCCCTGGTCAGCCTCAGCAAGAAGCTGAGATCCCTCATAAAATCCTCCAAAGTGAACTATGAAAACAAGATTGCCACTGACTCAAAGGACAACCACAAAGCATTCTTTATCTATGTCAAGAATCTCAATGGCAACAGCCAGATCTGCTCTGAGTTACAGCACAATGGCACAAAAATCACGGAAGCAACTGATATCGCCAACATCCTGGCTGATAGGTTCAGTGTCGACTTTACCCCCCCCCTCACTTCCTAAAAGGCCCATATCCATACCAGAAGAATGCAGTGCCTCTGCAATCACAACTGAACAGGTGAAAACTACACTATCCAAAGCCAAGTACACAGCATCCATGGGACTGGACAATATACCTGGCTGTGTTCTACACGAACTTCAGAATGAACTAGCCCCCCCCCCCCCACCTAAGCACCATGTTCAGTCATAGCCTCACAATTTATTTATTAATTTTGTTTATTTATTTATTGACATTTGTTAACCGGGTTAGTCCAACTGGGCTTATGGCCCATTTTCAGTGGAGACCCGAGGAGAAAAGCTCCAATAAAACAGAAAAATACAGTTTACAAGATAAAATGCAAAAAATAGTTATATATACAAATTTCTACATTCAACATGTGGGGATTATACAGAGATAACATTCTTACGTCAAAGAAGTACAGATATTACTGGTTGAGCAGGGAAACTAAGTATATACATATTTACATCAATTTAAAAACAAACTTCAAAGAGCTTCAACAGTGGTGGTTAAATATCATTTGAGTAGTAAGCAATTACTGTGGGGGAGAAATTCCTATGTATAAAGAGGAGGGGAAAACAGAAATAGAGAGGGGGGGTTAAGTTGGGGCTTGACAGGGACAAGTTTTGGAGTTAAGTAGATGAAGTTTAAGTTTCTCTTTGAAATGAGATGGGTGTACTATACTGCATATTTATCTAGGAAGTTTATTCCAAGCCAAGAGTACTTATATAGTTTACCCACTGATTTTTTGTGATAATATGTTTGCAGTAGATGCTAGTTAGATGTCCTGAGGGTACGAGGTGGAGAATAGATGGTGATGAAGGAAGAGAGAGCAGGACATGCTACAGGTTTATAAAGAATAGCATGTAACATTTGAAGTTGGGATAATAGCAATAGATGTGGGAGTTCTAGCCAAATGAGAGAGTTTAGAGCAAGGCAGTGGTATGTATTGTAGGGAGAGCTGGTGATGAATCAAGCTATTTTATGATAGGTTTGCTGGAGTTTATTTAGGGTAGTAGTTTGTATATGGGTGAGCACAGGGGCTGTGTAAAGAAGGGATGGGAGAAGCAGACCTTGAGCAAGGGAGAGTTTGGAATTAGTAGTTAAGAATTTTTTATGGCGGTATAGTAAACTGAGCTTTTGATTTGTCTTTTTGATACATTGTAGGATGTGCAAGTTGAAATTGAGTCCATCATCAATAATAATGCTGAGGAGTTTGATGTGGGATTCGGGTTTAATAGTAGTGTGATTTGAGGAAGTGATGGCAAAGGAGGATTTGTGGTGAGCTAGAGACTGAGAGAGAAATAGTAATAGTTTGGTCTTTTTAGGGTTGAGGATGAGTAGATTAGTAGATAACTAGCTTTCTGTGGTTAGGAAGACCTGTTGAGTAAGGTCATGGAGTTCAGAGATGTTATTTGAGGTAGAGATCAGAGTAGAATCATCTGCGTATTGTATGAGGGAAGATGTATTGCAATCTGTATGAAGATCATTGGTGAAAATAGTAAATAGAAGGGGCCCTAGGATGGAGCCTTGTGGGACCCCTGTTGGGACAGATAAGAAAGGAGAGGAGGAAGAGAGCCATTTTGCTGATTGTTGCCTACAAGATAAGTAACTGGAGAACCAGGCAAGGGAGGTGGAACTCATATTGAGATTAGCAAGTTTGGATAGTAGGAGAGTATGGGAGACTGTATTGAAAGCTTTAGATAAATCAAGGAAGAGACAAGATATCAGTTTGTTATTATCAAGGGACTCAGCAATGGTATAAGTGAAGGATAAGAGGGCAGTAGTTGTACTGCGATTGGGATGAAAACCATGCCGGGTTGGAGTGAGCAGGTTGTGTTCAAGGAGGTGTTTGAGTAGTTGTGAATGGATACATTTTTCAAGTATCTTAGAGGAGGGAGATAGAATGGCTATAGGTCTATAGGTAGATGGGTCAGTTGGGTTACCACCTTTATGCAAAGGGATAGTGTAAAAGGATTTCCATAATAGAGAGACAGTAGACTCTTGTATAGATATGTTAATTAGTATGGATACTGGGTAAGCAATGGAGTCTGCAGCAAGTTTAAGGAAGGAGGGAGGTAGGTTATCTGTAGAGGGAGAGCAAGGTTTGAGCTTTTGGAGAAGTGATCGGATGTAGGAAGTGTAAACAGAGTGTAAAGAAAAGGGAGCTTTGTTAGATGGGTTGGGAGGGGTTGGCAGAGGAGTAGGATTACAGCTGGGAGGCATGAGTGTTTGAGTAGTTTCAATGAAATATTTATTGAGCAGAGTAGCTGTTTCAAGAGGAGATAAGTTAGGGTAAGGGGAGGGGTTTCCGGGGGAGCCAGGAGAAAGGATTTTGTTAATAGATGTCCAGAACTTTTGAGGGTTGGATTTGTTATTAAGTTGGGCAGTATTATAGAAGGACATTTTGTCATTATTGGTATATTTTTAATGAGATTTCTCAGACATCTGTAGTTGTGAAGTAGGGGTAAGTCCCTAGTTTTTATCCAAGCTTTCCATGCTTTGTCTCTTTCAAGCATAAGAGACTTTGTTTTTTTTGGAAAGCCAGGGGGCATGGATAGATTTTAGTCTGATTTTTCTGGAGGGGGCAAGTGAGTTCAAGGTGTCAAGGAAAATAACATTAAATCTTTTTATGGCATCATTGAGAGGGATGTGCTTGAGGATGGACCAGTCTATATAAGATAAAATAGAATTAAATTGAGCTAGATTGAAGTTGGAAAGTTTGCGACAGTCTCTGTAGAGGCGAGATTTGGAAAGTTGGAAGGGGTGTCAAAGGACAGAGATAGGTAGGTGGTCACTAAGTTGGTCTGGGTGTGTTGTAGCATTGTGGTATAGTGGAGGGGAGTTGGTTAGTATCCAGTCAATTATTGAGCCAGAGTTTGGGGTTTTTTGTAGACGAGCTGGAGATGATATAAGCTGGTGAAAACCATGTAGATTTATACTAAGTTGGGGAGAGTCAGTTTTCAGTTTGGACCAGTCTATGTTGACATTACCCGAGATGAGGGTTTCATGTGGTATGTTTTGGGAAAACCAGGATAAAATTATCTCTAGGATTGCTAAGTTGTTTCCTGGAGAGATATAGATGGAGGCAATAACTAGTTTTTTATGGGGGTTGAGGTGACAATTTAGAACTAAATGTTCTGCAGGATGAAAGTTAGGGAGCGGTGTGGGAAATGGAGAGAGGTTGAGTATGTTTGAGTATAAGATGGCCATGCCGCCTCCTATTTTTGGTACTCTGTCTGAGCGGTAGATGTTATAACGTGATGGGAGTATTTCCTTACTTGAGATATGTGTCTTAAGCCATATTTCAGATAAAGAAATAATATGTGGAGTAGTATGGGCTACCCATGCATGGAATTCAGTAATTTTGTTGGTTAGGCTCTGGATGTTGAGGACATATATGGATAACTGATTAGTAGGTGAAGAGTCTGATAGAGTAGGCAGGGAGGAGAGAGAGATGTTTGAAGGAGTAGGGGAGGTAGTGGCTAAGGGAGGTGGGTGGTTGTAGGGAGCGTATGAGGGGTCAGGGTTAGGATGGATATCACCAGATGCAAGTAAGCTATTAAATAGATGAAATTTTGTAGCAATGGCTAGGTGTAGTTTATGCAACTTAAGTTTAGGTTTATAAGTAGGATGGTATGCTTGCACTCTATATAGTTTGTGATAGCATGAGGTGGGGGGATTGAAAAGGGCAGGGGAGATATTAAAGAAGGAGGTTGCATTATGGTTGTTGATTAAAGAGGTATGAGAGATAAATATTGGGCAAGGAAAGTATTTATGATAAGCTGTTAGAATTGAGAGTAGGAGGAGAAGTGAGGTGGTAATTATAAGGTGTTTCATTGTTTGTGAGTGGGAGGGGAGTGGAGGAGTGGCTGTGGAAATGGTTAAACTGAGGAAGTGATGACGCAGAAAGGGTTAATAGGAAGTTGTTTGTTATTGGATGTTTGGGAAAGGAAGGGGTGGGAGTGTATGGTACAAACAAAATTGTAATGGGGTGGGTGGGAATGGGGTAGGGTAGGGGAGCGAATGGAGCAGGGCTAACACCTAGGTCACAGAAGCGCATACAAAAACAAAAATAACAATCAGTAAAAAGTAGTATGACAGGCTAGGGAGAGAGAAAAAAGGTGGATGATACAGAAGAAAGCCAGAGAAGAGTATGCACTGAGAAATCAGTCTTACGAGACAAGAATGCAATAAGGGAAAATATCAGTCCCAGTTGGCAACAGCTAAGGACACAGGTGTCTGTTAAAATAAGGCTAGAGCAGAAGAAACAGGAGAGGGAAAAAAACTGAATAGCACACGGCAACAGTTGTACCACTACACAAAGGGGGTGCTACCATGGATCTCGGGAACTATCGCCCTGTTAGCCTGATGAGCCTGGTTTGCAAGGCCATGGGATGTATCATCGTGGAATTCATAAACAAAGATATTGGTAATCTCCAAACTCTGGACCCCACCCTGTTCAGGTTTGTGAAGGGCAGATCATGTCTCCTGAACCTGATCGACTTCTTTGAAACAGTCACCAAAGCCATGGACGAGGGTAAGACAGTTCCCACAGCCTATCTTGACCTAGCCAGGGCTTTTGACACCATCCCATATTCTATCATAAATAAACTCACCAAAATGGGTATTGCCAACTGGCTCACTGACAGAACCCACACTATAAAAATTGCGGACTTCAAATCTGACTTCAATCCTGTGACAAGTGGAGTACCACAGAGTTCAGTCTTGGGTCCCCTCCTGTTTGGGATCTACTTCTCTGAAGTACAGGCTAACACTGAGGGCCTCTGGCTGATGAAGTTTGCAGATGACTGCAAATTGAGTGCCGTAGTCGAGTCCCCAAACGACGTGGACAGTCTGCAAAACGGCCTCACTGAGACTGATGCCTGGTGTCAGATCCATGGCCTCGAGCTCAGTTCCAAAAAGTGCATTGTCATCTCCTTTGGTAAAAACTCTGTACCCATAAACTACCACATAGGCGGAAGCCCACTTAACACTGTAGGTGTGATAAGAGACTTCGGGACTCAAGTGGATAGTAGCCTCTCCTTTGATAATCACATCACCACAGTAGTCAGGAAATCCTTCTACGTGCCACACCTCATCATGGAAGGGGTCTCATCCAGGGAAAAAGAGGTCATTGTCCCCCTCTACTCGGCTCTCATCAGACCCATTATAGAGTACAATGCCCCTTTTGGAATGTACCTTACAAGACATCTGCAACCACTGGAAAGGCCACAAAAATACCTCACAAAGAGGATTACAGGACTCAAATAGTAGCACTATGCTGACTGCCTCAAAAAACTCCAGCTTTACTCCATAGCATATCACCTACTCTGAGGTGATCTCTGCTTAACATACAAAGCTATGTCAAACCCAGAGGTGTCGGACATGCTACACTAAAGAAATCCCAATCCCTCAGAGCCACATGCTCTAGAGACCTAAATCTCATCACCACAATTAACAGAACATGCTGGAGGGATAGATTCCTGTGCCAGAGACTTCCCATATTCTGGAACAAGCTACCTATCTATGTCAAGCAGAGTTCTTCACTAGCACTCCAAGAAACATCTTGATGAATGGATGGGTAATGGGAAATTCACCCTGGGAATCACTTTGGTGGGCCTGCTCGACAGGGGTGCAGGTAAATAGCATCCTTTTGTGGTGAAAGGCAGGGAACCTTGTTGGCTAGGCTTACATAGGCCCTTGGGCTGATAGCCTAGTACCTACCTATGAACCTATGAACCTATATATATATATATATATATATATATATATATATATATATATTAGTCATTATTAATAAATATTGTAGAGTACACGCACACACACACACACACCAACACACACACACACACACACACACACACACACACACACACACACACACACACACACACACACACACACACACACACATTAAATATGTGTGCTTTGTATCTGATGCTCCATAAGTTGTAGCTGTAAGTGTAGTGTTTGAGGTTGTTTCTGTTGGGTACTTTTTGATTTGCAGAGGGTAATTTTGATCTGGTAGAATGTCTGGGAGCTCTTTTGGTTTCAGGAAGATTGTGTTTAAGTGCCAGAGCACATGTTGGTCTATGTGTCTGGTGCATACAATGCGTGGTGGGTGTAGCTTGTGTGTTTCTGGCAACCAGATTGTTATTTTGCATGCTTGTATGAGAGAGTTGTGCCTCCAGTGACATAATCTAAATGCATCCCATGTCCACCAGAATTACTGCAGAGAATTTGGGAAATTGCATATCCTTGATGTCAGGTCCTTTGTTAGGTGAGCTAAAACAGTGTGGTCTATAAGGATTTAATAGAGTACTAAACAAGAAGCTTTAGGGATTAGAGAATAGACTAGGTTGTATAATGCAAAATTTTCGGGAAAGTGCATCTAAACAGGAAAACTACTTTCTCTATGTTCTTCAACATGCAAAGTAGTTGCTTTATGTTCACTGAGTCATTGGGTACAGTTTCAGAGGTAGTGTCATAGGGAAAATCTAGTTTCTAGGTGTGTGTGCCTATACAATACACTAGGGTTGCCACCTTTTCAAATGTCCAAAGTGGGACATTTTTTTCAGAAATGTGAGATTTTGCAGGATAAAACATACCTACGGCCAGTGCAAAGGACAGAACTTCACTTTTTTGCCAAAATAAAAGCTTATTTTTGAGCATTTGAGTTGCTTATGCTATTTCATATAATATTTATGTGTTCCAGATACAAAATAACTGTTCTATGCAACTATTAATGAAAACTTAAGAAATATATTTTGTCTTAAAAATCTCAGGACATTTGCCATTTTTTAGTTTTTTTCTCAGGACACAATTGCCCAGAGTGGGACTGTCCCTCGCAAAGAGGGACAGGTGGTAACCCTACAATACACTGCTAACACCCAAGTATGTTAAATTAATACAGGGACTGCAGACATAGTAAAATGACTAATTATACTTCTGACCAATAAAACAACTACACAATAAAACAACAAGATTGTGCATTTCCCAACTTGGATAGACCAGGCCACCATCTACAGCCATTATATGAATAACCACAGTCTTCTTAATGTAAAAACACATAAAAACATTGCTGGAAGTCTAATGCTACCACATGTAATTTAACAACTAGGTAGATAACACTGTAAAGACAATTTCAAGGCAAACAATCCAACAACAAGAACAGGGAGAGATAAATTTTCTTTTTCAGTCTTACTTACAGATAAATGTAATAAGGTTGGGTGGCACGATGCCAGGGTAATCCTATGGGCTAGGCTTGTAAAGGCTCCAGGGCCATTAGCCTAGTACACACCTATGAACCTATGAACCTATAAGTGTGGTCATAGATAACAGGGTTGAATAGAAACATATATATTTGCTAAGGTACTGGATATTTGGTTTATCATCATTTTGCCAGCATCATCAAACATTTATCACAAGTCTTAATAATATAAAATGGATATCAGAGCATGAATTTCCAAAATTTTTTGTAGTGAATAAAATGTGATATTAAAAATCTCTTTTTAATTTAATAACTTTAAAGCAAAACTTGATAAATACACTGAAAGTTGGAACAATTTTCTCCCTTCACTATATAGTATGGCATTGTGATATATATATATATATATATATATATATATATATATATATATATATATATATATATATTGCAAACTGCAAAGGTCAGGTAAATCTGTTATCCTTTTTTTTTTTTTTTGCAGTTGCACCTCACCCTGTGCCCCCCCCCCCCCCAGGAAGTTATATATCAATATTCTACAGATACACCAACATGAAGAGAGGCAAAACCTCAGAAAATAATTACTGCCACCACACACTGAAATACTGCCCAAGCATTAATTTC
This sequence comes from Protopterus annectens, assembly GCF_019279795.1. NCBI lineage: Eukaryota > Metazoa > Chordata > Ceratodontiformes > Protopteridae > Protopterus > Protopterus annectens. The sequence continues at coordinate 670,454,207 of NC_056725.1, read as the reverse complement.
TAACTAAAAACAGTGACTAAGGAGTTCAGATTAAGCAGCCTGCACTTGACCAAATGAAACATCATGCAGTTTGCACTCAGTGCGGTACTGGGAAAACATCTGATAGGCTATATAGTTATAATTTCTGGTACATTTCCAATACCAACTCCATAGCCACACCAGAAGGAAGAAAATGGAAATCTCAGAAGACAAATGAATCACTGGTAGCACACACTTAAAAGCTGCACCAGCATTATTGTTCTTATTGAAAACAGTGCACACCTACAACACAACATTGCAATCCCCTATCTAAACACAAGCCATAGAAACATACTGCTTACCCGTTTATGAATAAAACATTGAGCTATTGCAAAATTAATGTAAACATTTTTCAGCAAGATGTCACAAACAATATTCAACTCAATGAACCATTCATTTATGCAAACAGTTTTTTGTTTACAAGCATTTTTGAAGTATTTATGATTTCTTTTTACATATGAGAGGAAGATTGTAGCAATTCACAGTGTTTGTTTTGCATCTCACGTCTGATGATTTTACAAATTACTGCATAGTGCAATATGTTTCTCACTGCTATTCTTGTGTTTGTTTTTGTAATATTTTCAGTGCTGCAATCTCAACCTCTCTGAGAACCTAAAAGACCCCATGAGTTTCAAAGTTTCAGACTTAACCATTCCCAAGCAGCAACATGTTGTTCAGGTGAGAGCACCAATGTTTATGTTGTTTTATATGCTTATCTTACAGTAGTGTTTTGCAGCTAGATAAAAATAAAGGCTCAAGCCAAAAATAAAGTATGACAATTACAGTATATCCTATCATGATACGTGAGCTGTTTGGGGTTTATGTAATGTTTACAGATTAAATAAATGATGAATATTGTTAAAGTCACATGAACCACCTCTGATTACAAATCTGAGATTACACTACTTCCCATTTGCTTCATGGTGTAGAAATACAGTTAGTGTAAATAGTCAGCCCTTTAAGAGCATTTAACATTCCACAGCCTCCCTTCCATCCATTTATGTTTTACTTTTCTCTACCTCTTCTACACCCTTTTAAATGACTTTATGATGTCTCTTCCATGCCCAGTTCTAGAAGTTCATTCTGTGAGTCAGCAGCCATCATTTAGTTATAGATGTTCTTCGTGTTTCACTGTTGCAGTCATAACTGTTGGGTGCTCCTGCCGGCAGGCAGCCCGAGGTCGGCCAGAATCCCAAAGTCTGGGTCCGGCGTCGGCTGTATAAGCTAGTACCCTGACGTCAGTACGCTTTGGTACATAGCCCTCAGCCGACGCCATCTTCTCCAGTCTTTCTTGCTGTGCGGTGGAAAGCAGCTCGCAAGTCATTGGTTGGCGATTTTCGAACAGCGTATTTGGTTGTTGTCGGTCCGAAGTTCTTACTTCTCTTCTCAAAGCTAAGTACCCGTTAGAATCTTTTTCTTGTTCCTCCGATGTCAGAAAAAGTTAATAATTGTATAGCGTGTGGGAAACAAATACCTCATAAAGATTTCCACTCTTACTGTCTACCTTGCTTAGGCCCTGACCACGACGTTTCTTGTTGTCAGTTCTGTGCCAGGTTCAACTCTCGTACTATCAAGCGCAGGTACGATTGGGCTTTAAATTATTTTGGCAGACGCTTCAATTATAGAATGTCGTCGGACACTACCGGAGTCCAAAAGAAGTGCAAAGACAAAGACAGGCCTCCGAGGTCCAAACAGGACTCGTTGCAGCTGGAGCCAGCGTCCGGTTTGGCTGTCGTCAGTGAGGCGCTTTTGCAGCCCCTGTCGTCCGCCACTTCTGAACCGATGGCCGATACGGACTCCCATGGGGAGCCATCAAGGCCCACTATTTTAACTGCTGCAGGACCTTCGGACGTCGCTCCTTCAGATGGGTCCGGAACCGCTGTGCAGGTACCGGCTTCTGAGGGGGTTTTCAGGCCTACTCACATCACTATTTCAAAGGCAAAGACAAAGACTCCTGTTAAGTCTAAAGTTCCAGCTCAAGCTGCTTCTGAATCTACTCCCAAGACACAAAAGCAATTATTGAGGATGGCTGAAGATTTGCTTACAATGATTAGGGGTTCTCTCCCCCCTCCTGAGAAAAGGCCTCGACAGGATGTTACTCTGGATTCCTCTGACCAGGCTTCTGTATCTTCTGCTTCTTCCTCAGATCAGGACTATTCCTTTCCCCCTTATGAGGATTCGGATGCTGAGGACTCTTTACCCTCGGCCTCTCCGCCTGAGGATTTTTCTTTTGGGGAAACCTTGCATGAGATGAGGGAACATTTTCATTGGGAAGGACAGGAATATTCTGCTTCCAAGAAGAGGCTTAGAGAATTTCTTCTTCTTCCTCAGCATAGGCCTTTAGCTATCCCTCCTGTTTTGGACATTGTAGATGATGCTTTTCTGAGGCTAATTTGAATCCTGATTCCATGCCTCCTGCTCCTTCTAAGCCTGATAGATTTTATAGGGTTCCTGACTCTCATTTATTTTTATTTAAAACCCTTCTGCGGATCCTGAAACTATTTCTCAGGGCTCTAAGGCTGCTAAGGTTGCTACTTCTAAAAATCCTATTCCCTCTGAGAAGGATTCTCGTGCTTTAGACAGGTGGGGAAAAAGGTATATACTTCTGCTACCCTGTCTGTAAGGGCTTTAAATTGCCAGTTTCATATGTTTAAATATCAGCAATTTCTTTTGTCTGTTTTGAAGCAAAAGCTTGCTTCCCTTCCTGCTTGTGCAGAGGATAAGGAACTTCAGGATGTTTTGCATGCTACTGAACAGGTTAACAAGCATAGCTTACATTGTGGTTTTGATGCTTTGGATGCTTCTTGCAGGGCTGCTGCCTCTGGTACTGTTATTAGGAGACATGCCTGGCTTCGTGAACAAAGTTTGCCTGAACAGATTAAGGCTAAGTTATTAGATGCCCCTGTTCAACAAGATGTTCTTTTTGGATCTAAGGCTGAGGAAGTTATTAAAAAGATGGAAGAAAAGGCAAAGTCTATGCAGACTGTAAAAGATTTCTTGCAAGTTCAGCCTCCTAGATTTTCCAGGAATTGGCCCTCTAAAAATTGGTCCTTTCCCACGTCTGACAGGCCTCAAAGGGGAAGATATAGGCGCTCCAGAGGTCGTGGTCAAGGCCAGGCCTCTTACAGATCTAGACAATGGACTGCTTCTTCACCTAGAAGGGGAGAAGACAGATCCCTATCTCAAAGAAAGCAAACTCAATGACTCTCTCGGTTGGGCTTCAGGACCCCTTCACCTGGACGCCCCTCTCGGAGGAAAACTGTCTCTTTTTTACAGAAATTGGACTCATATCACCCAGGACAGATGGGTATTGGACGTGATTTTAAAAGGTTACAAATTCCACTTTCACACTTTGCCAAGGACTCACGGTTGGCCAGATCTGCCAAAACTTCAATGGTCAGAGGCCTTAACTCAAGTGGATGCTCTTCTGGCCATGAGAGCCATAGAGCCTGTTCCACTCTCGGAAATGGGAAAAGGGTTTTATTCAAGACTGTTTCTGGTTCCCAGAAAACAAAACTCTTGGAGACCTATTCTGGACCTTTCTGTGTTAAACACCTTTTTGGAAATTCCAAAGTTCAAGATGCTTACTCTGCAACAGCTAATTCCAATGCTCTCTCAGGACGCCTGGATGGTGACATTGGACTTAAAGGAAGCCTATTTACATATTCCCATCAGACAAGAACGCAGGAAATTCCTCAGGTTCAAGGCAGGTTCGAGGCACTTTCAATTCTCTGTTCTGCCCTTTGGTTTATCTACTGCCCAGAGTCTTCACCAAGTGCCTGGCACCAGTAGTGGCTTACTGCAGACTTCAGGGGATCCAGATTTACCCCTATTTGGATGACTGCCTTATTCAGGCAGACAGCAAAGATCTTCTGCTTCAACATCTGGACTTTGTTCAACGTCTTCTCCTCCTACTGGGATTCTCAGTGAACATAAAAAAGTCACATTTGATCCCTTCTCATCAAATGGTATTCTTGGGAGCCCTCTTAAATACAACCTTACAAAGGGCCTTCCTCACTCCAGAAAAACAAACTCAGCTGGCTTCTACTTTCAACACGTTGGCAACTCTATCTCAGCTCACTGCAAGGAAATTCCTGCAGGCTCTGGGCTACATGGCTTCCTGCATTCTGTTGATTCCAAACGCAAGGCTTCACATGAGAAAGCTTCAATGGTATTTGAAAAGTGTATGGTCACAGCATTACCACGATCTGGATATTCTGATTCCTCTGATCCCCTGCCTTCAGAAGGAGTTCCTCTGGTGGTCCAGGGCATGCACTTCAAACGAAGGAAAACCTTTTTGTCTTCCTCAACCTACTCAAATCCTAACCACGGACGCCTCGGATTATGCTTGGGGAGCAGACTTTCTCGACAATTGCCAGCAGGGAACCTGGACAAAGGACCATCTTCACTGGCACATCAATCAGAAGGAAATGTTGGCAGTTCAAAATGCCCTTCTAGCCTTCAAGAACCTTTTACAACCAGGCCCTCTGCTAATTCGCACAGACAACACCACGGTCATGTGGTACATCAACAAGCAGGGGGGTTCTCATTCATACCCCCTTTGCAGACTAGCTATGGGTTTATGGGACACAGCTCTAAATTTGAATCTACATCTCCAGGCTCAATTCATTCCAGGGAAACAGAATCTCTTAGCAGACAGCCTGAGCAGAAACATTTCAGATCCTCACGAATGGATGCTAGACACCAACTTGTTCAACAGGATTACTGCAGTTTGGGGATGTCCCCAGATAGATCTGTTTGCATCCCATCTCAATCATCAGCTGCCTCGCTTTTGCACCAGGTCCTTCCACAAAACAGCTTGGGGAGTGGATGCCCTGTCCTTCAGCTGGAGAAGCCTTTCAGCATATGCCTTCCCTCCTCTTCCTCTACTACCTAAGGTATTACTGAAAATAAAACAGGACAAGCCCAAGTTCCTCATCTTGATTGCTCCAAATTGGCCTCGACAGTTTTGGTATCCAACTTTAAAGCACCTGTTCTCGGGGCCTCCTTGGATTCTCCCACTGAACCCTTCACTTCTGTCCCAGCATCAGGGTCAGTTACTACATTCCAATCTCAAGACCCTTTGCCTGGCAGCTTGGCTCTTCAAAGGAATTTGATTCCCTCTAGTCTTCCCAAACAAGTTTTGGATGTTCTTTTGGAAGCTAGACGGCCTAGCACTAGGAAATCCTATGCCTCTAAATGGAAGAGGTTTTCTATTTGGATGAAGGACCGAGGCTCTGATCCTCAGGTACCTGATCTCTCTTCTATTTTGCTTTACCTTTCGGAACTTTTATCTAAAGGACTTTCCTTTTCTTCCATTAAGATTCATGCTTCTGCTATATCTGCGCATTTCAGTTCTGATCCCCTGTTTTTCTCATCCTTTGGTGAAGCAGTTCTTGAGAGGGGCTAAAAATTTGCGGCCTCCAAGGACCCCTCCTGTCCCTGCCTGGGATCTTAATTATGTTTTAGAAAAACTTACTTTGCCTCCTTTTGAGCCTGCTGCATCTTCAGATATTAAGTTTCTATCCTGGAAGACTGTTCTTTTGTTAGCATTGACCTCTGCCAGAAGGGTCTCAGAGTTGCAAGCTCTCATGGCTGTGGAACCATACCTTATTTTCCATCAGGACAGAGTATCCTTGAGGACCAATCCTACTTTCATGCCTAAGATGATTTCGAAAGTGGCTTTAAATCAGACAATTCACCTTCCTACTTTCTTTCCAAATCCTCAAAATAAAGGGGAAAGGATTTTGCATTCATTAGATGTGCACAGACAGTTACGATTTTACCTGGACAAGACTAAAGATTTCAGAAAGTCTAACCAATTGTTTGTTTCCTTTGCCTCCAGTTCTCTTGGAAAACCTATTTCTAAACAAACTATTTCCAAATGGATTGCTTATGGAATCAGATTTTGTTACACTCATCATGGGAAACAGTTTCCAGGTACCATTAGAAGTCACTCTACTAGAGCAGCTGCCACTTCTACAGCTTTCCTCAGAGGAGTCCCTACCAAGGATATCTTGGAAGCTGCCACTTGGAGTTCTGTGCATACTTTTTCCAAGCACTACAATCTCCTTGTTTCTAAGTCCAGGGCAGGCTTTGCCTCTGCTGTCTTGCAGGGTATTCTTGCCTCCCTTCTTCTATCTAAAGCCTCCTCCCTTTTACACTGCTTTGGGATTCCACCCTACAGTTATGACTGCAACAGTGAAACACGAAGAACATAGTACAGTTGTGTACACCTACCATAAATGTAGATGTTTGAGTGTCTTCACTGTTGCAGTCGAGGTTTCCTCCCTCCTATCCCCTCTGTTTTCTCTCTTTTCCTTTTTTGTGGTGTATTTGTGTTTCCTTGTTGGATTCATTTTTGATTTGTTGGGGACTTCTGACATCTAGGGCAAGAAAGGCTGGAGAAGATGGCGTCGGCTGAGGGCTATGTACCAAAGCGTACTGACATCAGGGTACTAGCTTATACAGCCGACGCCGGACCCAGACTTTGGGATTCTGGCCGACCTCGGGCTGCCTGCCGGCAGGAGCACCCAACAGTTATGGCTGCAACAGTGAAGACACTCGAACATCTACATTTATGGTAGGTGTACACAACTGTACTGTACACTCACTGATTCAGAGAGTTGCCGGTCTCTCTAGTCTGCCAGCTGTGTTCCCTCCTGTCTTCACATCCTTGCTGTTCATAATGATTGTGATGATGTGAGGTATTGCCAGTTGTGCCAGGAGAAGTAGGGCAGTGGATGTATAGCATATGCCAGCATAGCTAGCTGGACTTTTGTAAAGAATTATATGTCATTTGTATATCAAACTTATTTGTACAGGTGCTTATGCTGAAAATGTATTTGCAAAGCTGCTTGTGTTAAATATGTGCCAACAGTGGGTCCTGCTGGACTGTATTGTAACTGTTGAAATGAATATATTGTAACAGATGATACTGGAAGAGAAGAGGTTAATCTCACTCCAGCAAACTTTCAAAAATAGTCTGAACTAAAATTACCTGGTTTAGGCCATAAAGATTTTATCTTACAGTTCTGATTGAAGCCAGAGACAAAATGTCTGTGAAAAACAGGACTAGGAATCCTACTGTATTTTCCTTAGGGGTGAATTAATTGCTAACCTAGAAGAGTGGAAGTTTTTGAAATAGTTTTATAGCTTCCAGATGCTAAAACACATCTTAGCAAAGCTCTGTGCATGTATTATATCTGTGTGTGAAGTACAGGCTAACACAGAAGGTCTTTGGCTAATGAAGTTTGCAGATGACTGCAAACTAGGAGCCATAATCAAAACTCCAAAAGATGTGGACATCCTACAAAAGAGCCTCGCTGAGTCACATGCCTGGTGTCAAAGCCATGGCCTCAATCTCAATGCCAAAAAGTGCATTGTCATCCCTTTTGGTAAAAACTCTCTACCCATGAACTACCACATAGGTGGTAGTCTACTTAATACCAAAAGTGTGATAAGAGACCTTGGGACATAGGTGGACAGTAGTCTCTCCTTTGATAATCACATTGCCACAGTAGTCAGGAAATCCTTCTACATGGCACACCTCATCACAAACGGTTTCTCATCCAGGAAAAAAGAGGTCATTGATCCCCTCTACTCATCACTCATTAGACCCATTATAGAGTACAATGCCCCTTTTGGTATGTACTTCACAAGACATCTACAACAACTGGAAAGGCCGCAGAAACACCTCACAAAGAGGATTACCAGCCTCAAACAGATGCCCGATGCAGACCATCTCAAAAACCTCCTGCTTTACTCCATCGCATATCACCTAGTCAGAGGTGATCTCTGCCTAACATACAAAGCTATGTCAAACCCAGAGCTTTTGGACATGCTCCACTTAAAGAAATCCCAATCCCTCAGAGCTACATGCTCTAGGGACCTAAACCCTGTCACCACAATAAACAGAACATGCTGGAGGGATAGATTCCTGTCCCAGAGACTTCACATACTCAGGAACAAACTACCTATCTATATCAAACAAAGCTCCTCATTAGCACTCTTCAAGAAAAATCTTGATGATTGGATGGGAGATAGGAAATTCAACCTGGGGATCACTTCTGTGGCTCTGCTCGACAGTGGCACAGGAAAATAATTTTCTTGGGTGGCGAAAGCCAGGGTACCTTTTTGGCTAGGCTTATATAGGCCATAGGGCCAATAGCCAGAGCAGATCTGAGTGTTGCCATTGAATAGGGTCCAAGTGTAGTACTGTTTGCACTCTTTAACCTTAAGCTTTACTATTACCTTTCTAGTCCCTTCTCAGTTTTTTTCATAGTCTCTCCATCCTATCCTCATTAGTAAAGATACTGATCTTAGATCAATTCCTTCAGAATACTAGCAAAAAAAATATATAATAATTAAGAGTTCTGGACCCAGTCACTTCAACCCTCTGTCTCCCACAAGTGCACTGTGCAGCAGTTCATTTCCTAGCAGCTGTCAGCATGAGGTTGAGTCACAGGCCTTGCTGAACTTCAGGAAGACCACACATATCAGACATGATTCAGAATGCTTTTGAGGCCGAAGTTAACTATAAATCTAGCAATCTTAATCTGTAGTTGAGTGATATGCAGTAGAAATGCAGCTTTAGTATGCTTTTTGAAATACTCACAAACACAGACATTAGATAAGAGTTTGTCTGATAACAACATAATGATTTCATTATATAAATACATCATGTTTAATGGAAATATTGATTTTGTTCAGGATATCTGCTTAATCTTCCTGCAGAGACTGCACTGTTGTTTCACTAATATACCAAATGCTTATACGTGTTTTTACAAAATGTATCTTTGCAGGTAAAGAATCAAGAGGAAAAGCGACTTTGGCTTCACTACCTCAAGCGACTCATTGTAGAAAATCATCCTGCATCAATCCCTCAGAAGGTAATAACTGCCATTAAAAGGCATAGCAGCATTTCTTTTTTCACCAGTTTCTTACAAGTACAGTTACAGTATTTAGGATTTGATCAAAATATGCAAAGGCTTCTAAACAAATAGATTTCAAATCCATGGCACTTCAGACATTTTACCAAACTATATAGCGTTTTGTAGCAGTAACTAGTTATATCTATCACTGGTTAGTAGAGGCTAGGGATGGTAAATTAGTACAAAGGACTAAGGCTCTGAGCTGTTAATGAGCCATTCCCTGTGAATAAGGTTTGACTCCCTCTGCCTTCATTTCCTTACCTTGTGACCTTGACAAAGTCATTTAATCAGGGGACTGCACACCTAGTAATGGATAATCAAACATAATCAGTCAAATGGTCTGAAATATATGTGTGCGTGTCTGTGTGTGTCTATAGTATATATATATATATATATATATATATATATATATATATATATATATATATATATATATATATATATATATATGAATATATGGTTCTGCTTCACATCACCTAAAACCCATTTGACTGACTTTCATTTCATCGAGACCGAATCTCATTTCACTGAATTGTGACCCACAGGCATGATGTGGGTTTCCATTTATCTGTGACTTGTTTGTGATAAAAAATAATGTCTGAAACTTACAGTGCTGTCAGAATACAGATTGTCATGTAGAAAGTAGTGTTGTACTGTTCTTAAATGTAGGTATGTCTCTTTACAATTTTATGGGAAGTATCTAAAGTAATATGGCAGATGTATTGTGTGTTCCCAGGAGTAGTGGCAGCGTGTAGAGTACTGTAAGGCAAATAAAAGATATATGCCCTTTTCCCCACTGTAATGCAATCCTGGAGTTAGTATATATAGTTGGAGGGGGTGGAGGGCGTAGCCCCCCACTTAGTTTGATTTTATATTGTCTGGTTTCTGTTAAGAGGGTAAGTAAGTAGTTTTTAAGTTCTAGAAAGAAGTAGATATTAGTATTGTGAGTATGTGTGTCTATGGTTTAATATATAGTCATTTGAAATTTAGCATTGTAAGCTTTCAGTGAAATGAGATTCAGTCAAATGCGTTTTCAGTATTTTGAAATTAGGTGATTTGGTCTCTGTGAAATGAAAGTCAGTAAAATGGGTTTTAGGTGATGTAAAGTAGACACACATATATATATATATATATATATATATATATATATATATATATATATATATATATATATATATATATATATATATATACATATGCATGTTCCCCACTTCGCCATGCAGAATACTTTGGCCTTTGTGCCCTGCTAAGTAATAGAATTAACTTTGAAGCCACATGCTCTCAGGCAGAAGCAAAGCAAGTATAGGCTGATGGGAACAGATCTAGTTTTTTTTATCAAAATGGTGGTACATAAAGGCACTTTAGGGCTTTACAGTTGCAAACAAAGCAGGTGTGTATCTCTAGGAAGTCAGCTTTCTACAGTAAAAGCCAATTTTTTTTTTCTTTACTCTTCATGTGAAGAGCTGGGGGGTGGATTTGGAGAGGCAGTGATTGTTTTTTGTACTGTAGGAAGCCAATTGGCTTTCTACAGCAAGCCAAAGTCCTTTTTTATGCTCTTGTATTGAGGATCTGGGGGGTGAGACGCTATTATGAGGGACCAGCACTAGTCAGTAGATGAGCCCACTATGGCTTGCCCTCATACAAGTTAGAAAAGCTGCCAGTGGTATCTATTCAGCAAAATAGGTAAGAAGTCTAAGGCTCACTGCAAAACAAAGCAAGTTGACAACATAAAAGCCTAACTAGTTCAAGAATGCAGACTACATTTTTGTATGCAAGTGAACATATACTGTGTTGGAAAGATAATGCCATCTACAGGGGCTGGATTCAAAACGGATAGTGTAGCATTGTGCAAAGGAAATGACAAACATGCTGCCTTGTTGCACTCACCAAATGGCATCAGATACCTAAGGAACTGATAGAAGGAATAAGAATCATGTGCTGTGAATGTATCAGATGGAGCAACATACCTAGAAATGAAGGCATAGCGAACCAGGAAAATGAGGAAAGGTGATGTGCATAACATGGCCTATCATGCAAAGAAGTTCAGAGTACAGAGTACAGTAGATAACAGTTTCAGAAAGTACACCCCTGGGATCACTTAACTGGCTCTGCTTGACAGAGGATCAGTTAATCAGTGGGGCGGCGAAAGCTGACACACTCTGGCTAGGCTTATAAATGCCCTTGGGCAGATAGCCTAATACCTACCTATGAACCTATGAACCTATATTGTTGCCAAACAAGGGAGCAGGTAAATGAAAGGAGGGCTCCATGATGCAGCAGGAATTGAAAAACAAATTAAAAGCTAAATAAACAAAAGAAGACATGTGTTATTGACAGGTATTTGCATAATAGATAACACAGTGAAAAAATATATAGGTACCTATAGACCACAAACATAGTTGGTAAATCTCAAGTACAAACATTGATTAAAGGAACCATCTATTCATATGAAGAAAGCCAAGTGACACATCATTACCGTGCAGCACTTGTTTGCCGAATGTGTGGTACCTGCAGACTGTATATGTCCCTAACGAAGTAAATAGAACATTTGTATGGGCTCCCATTGCAAGTGTGAGGACAGCAAGTGTGATCCTTGGAACTACAAAAAACTCAAGAGAGATTGCAGAGAATGTATACTAACTTGTTATGTTTTGGAGAATTCCCATTTTGTCTGAGGTATAGTGATCTTGGAGTTATGTGATACAGGAAAGCTTGCTCCTTCCAAAAAATATTATTAATGTGTAATAGTAACATTTTTCATGTTGTTGTCTTGTCCCCTGAATCTCAGTTATTTATTTTTTTAATTTGAAGACTCCTGCTGTTGAGTTTCATACTTATGATCACCACTTGTATACATGCATGAGGCTTTGTTGACATTTATTAATTTCATATTTAGAAGTTCAGATCAGCCCAGAGGAATGTAAATCAATGTAATAATGTATCTCTTATGAAACACTGTGAGGATGTGTATGAAACCTGTCCTCAAAGTTATTATAGGTGCAGAATTATTAGGAGGAATATGTGCTATATGTGGGATAAACAATAGTGATGGAATCTAACATTGCTGAATAATTCTTTAAGTCAATCTGACTATTTGGTTGTATTTCTGTCATACACTGAATTTGCTGTTTATATTAACCAAAGCCACATTTTCTTAGATTCCTGGTTCAAAGTAAAAAAAAGAGCGACAGACATGAAATATTCTATAGGTCTGATAAGCGTCCATTTCCTGAGACATGTTTAAAATGCCATGCACCTCTACAATGTCATAAAATGAATGCATCCTATTACAGAGTGTAAGTTAATAGTTATAAGCACACTCATCCAAAGGTGAGAGAATAAAGATCATATTACCTGGTCTATCATGTCTCTGAAATTTTATAGTAAATTGGTTCAGTAAGCTGTGAACTAAAAAGGACTAGAATACATACCCTTTTGTTTGCTCTGGCCTCAGAATGATGTGAGGCAGGGGCAGAGTATGCATGACAGTCAGTTTTCTCTGTGTCAGAAACTGACAAAGTATGCCAGGAATGGGTAAAGAGATTCAGAAACCTTCTATGTTAATGACTCTCATCACAGGTTCATAGGTACTTAATAGGTTATTGATCTGTTTGGAACATTACAAACACAACCTTACAACTCCTGTGGTATCTTTGTGTAGCCTGTGTATTTTGTGTAGGAATAACCCATTGCAGGCAGGACAAGGATATGTTGAGACATAACTTGTTGTCTCTTTCTATCAGGGACATTGTTGCTAAGCCAGGGTTGAATTTATGGTTTCCTATCAAGTTATGTAAATTTCATTGGAATAAAATAAGAAAAGTACTTTGCTTTATGTGGAATGGAAGATTGTTCCACAGAAGGGGTATTCTCTGTGAGACATAGCTATTACTCAAATGTGTCCTGTTTTATGTTGAAGAAAAGGTTTGAGATCGCTTAATTGGGTGTTTATCCTACCATCTGACTTGTGAATGTGTAACAGCTCTGACAGGACAGGCTCTGTTGAGGCACTATACATGAGGCAGAGGTCAACTCTTAGTAACCTGTATGATACAGAGCAGAGAGACAAAGATTTGAAACATTCTGTAGAGTTATTATGATCTAAGCCCTTTCACTGGGATTTAGTGCACACATCCAAAAATCCAGGCTGCACCCCTTGAAACCCATCTGACTCTGACATTACAGAAAACAACTGGAAGTTCAGTGCCACTTGACTTATACAACTGCACCCCATAATGAACATATAGGTAGCTTTTTAGTGGGAAGTTGTGGTCATTCCAGTTGTGCCAAGTGTTTGGACAGACGCATACCAGAAGAAGCACTCTGTTCAATGACTGCCTAATTAGAGCCAAATACAGTGGCATGATTACATTGTTGGACCTGGATTCCATGCCTTTAGATATAAGCTGTTTGATTAAAAATGACTTCCTTTCAGTAATGGATATGTGATGATTGAAAAAGAGCTCATTGTAAACCAATGTTTCCAGATCCCGCCTATGGGAATCAACATTCAGGGGTCAGTATGATAGTTACATAGGTTGCCTTTCTTGCCAAAGGATACTATTGTACATTTTTTGGCATTTAGGTTTACTCCAGGTTTTGATACCAACTGTTTTTGTTGGAGGGGAGGGGCTCTGGCGGATCTTGCTCACCTCCGGGTAGATTATGAAGACGTTAGCTTTACAGTCATCTGCGAAGATAGTCAGGCATAGATGCTGCACATTTGCTTTTGACTTCTGAGAAGTAAATACCAAAGAAAAGTGGCCCAATGATTGAAGCTGGGGTACACCGCAAGTGACAAGTCTTTTGGAGGAGGTATTTATTTCTGTTATAGACTTGAGCATTTTACCCCCATTTTACAACCTGCTGAGTAGTCCAAAGATGATCCATACCACAGTGCCATCTATACGTTAGTATCAGTACTGCAGGAATTACAGAGGAAGCTGTGTCATGTTTGCTATGGCAGGCATTCAAAAAGTGGAATATTTCTTGTGTAGTGAAGTGAATATCATAATATTTACTACAGTAGCTTTCTTTTAAAGGCATGCCTTGTTTATTAATAAGATGATATTAGATATTAATAAAATTTGTATATGTGTCAATGTCAGATAGAATACATGCAACATTGCTGATGAGTGTGCTCCCCTTTTATGTCAGCATCACTATTGTAGGCACATAGACTTTGCTCATGTAATACATGCAGTTTTATGATCAACATATGGGGAAATTTACAGCAACCTCAAATTTGGCGTGGAACACTGGGCATGAAGTACTATTCTTTTGTGGAAAAATGCCTTATAGTTTGAGGCAGTAAGTGGGACACTGGTCTTGAAGCAATCATTACAGGGGACTTTTATTTGGTGACACCAAATTAAACTTTGGTGATTGTTGGTAGGAGGGTGAGGAGTTACAGAGACATTTTTCAGCTAACGCTTTTCTATATTGTGAGTACAACTTTCCTTCTGATTAGAAGAATACAGGGGTTTCCACATTTCATGTAGGATTGGTGGTGCTGAAGGTGAAGGCTATGAGCTATAATCAGTGTGGTACAGGGTTTGATTCCCTTAGCTTTCATTACACTACTTTGTAACCTTGTGTAAATTATTTAATCAGACATTGCTCCTGGGCTGACCCTGAAAAGGGAATGTGGGCCTATCTGGTTACAGATGGACACTGTGTAATATTTTTCAAATCTTTGTGCAATTGATATGTTTCATTAAGTGTTGCAAACAAAGAATAAGTTTGTTTGTTTCCAGCAGGTGGAGTGCACTGCACTGACCCATATCATCAAACATGAAATGAAAAATAAAGCAATGCATAAAACAAACAGGAAATGTAAAATACAAAACTGTAAATACTGAAACTATGGAACTGTTGAGTATGCCTTGTTTGTTGTACCTGATATTAGAAGCATGATTGTAAATCTTTATATATTGAGGTGTTTGCATGTTATGTCTATTCACCATGATAACAAATGTAACACATTCAGTGCTGTGCTGTCTTTCAGCATATGGCATGGCTGAAAAAGGTCCTAGGACAAGTCACCTGCTAATTAAACAAGTCAAATAAATAAACATTAATAGCTGTTGTTCTGTGTTTTGCAGAATAACAGTGAACCATATTTTCTTCCCTGAACAATAGAACCTATAAACAATTGCAATACTAAAAATAGACCTACATGAAGACCCATACCACTCCATGCTCAGCCATGTGAATAATGGCATGCTGTAAGGTAAAGGGCTGGTACATAAATAGCCTCCATGTACCAAATGTCAGTTAATGTGCGTTGTACACTGGGATTTAGTGCACACATCCAAAAATCCAGGCTGCACCCCTTGAAACCCATCTGACTCTGACATTACAGAAAACAACTGGAAGTTCAGTGCCACTTGACTTATACAACTGCACCCCATAATGAACATATAGGTAGCTTGTTGCATAATGCCCTCGTATAGACCTTAAACCAACCCGTATTTGTTCAAAACATGCAGTAGGAAATCCCATTCCTCAGAATAAAATGCACCCTTGTGTCACATTACATAATATCAGCCTTTTGCCTAATTCTTTTATAACTTACCTAGAAAGGATAGCATCCCCTATCACTAAACCCCTGTGGTTTTACTTGTCATGGACCCTACCTGCCATCTCCCACCTGTCCAGGTATTATTCCCTCTAGTCTGGCCATTGCTTTCATGAGCATCTTAAAGCTTACCTTATTTATTTATTTTTATTTTACATTTGTTAACCGGGAGAGTCCGACTGGACATGTCCATTTTCAGCGGAGGCCCGGGAAGAAAAGCTCCAGGTACATAACAGACATATGAACATTGTTAATGCAAAAAAGGAAGATAGTTGAGTTCTAAATACAATATAAAGATACATCACATCTTGGGAAAAAAATAACAGCAGCATATAAAAAAAAAACATAGGTCAGTTACAAAGGCGAGGCGGCTTGTTAAAAAGCGGTTAAGGATAGTGAGGTAAGAGAAGGGTAAATGATAGTGGTTAATCAGGTTTGGAACAGGGACATTGCCAGACAGTATTGAGATGGGGTTTAAGCTTTTTCTGAATTGTAGGAGTGAAGGTTCTGAGGTGAGCATGGTCGGTAGGGAGTTCCACATTTTACCTACAAAGTTTGAGAATAGAGAATCCCCAGCAGAATTATTGGCTTTGGTAGTTTGAGCTAAGATCTTATTGGAGGAGCGTAAAGATTGCAGGTTAATATAGGGGTGAATGATGTTTTCCAGAGCTGGTGTTTTCTCTGGGTGATACAGTATCTGGTGAGCCATTTTGAGTTGGTTGAAATGGAGTTAGCTGGAAAACTCTAACCACCCTAGTTGCTTCAAGTTAGTGCAGTGGTGCGTTCTAAAGGTGGAATTTGTGGCAAATCTAGCTATGTGATTGTAACAAGAAGCAAGTTTGTTAAGGGTTGTCTTGTTTAGGTTTGTAAAAAGGGGGGAGGCATAGAAAAGAGTTGATAGTAGGTGTGTGCTGGCAATTGTAATTTTAGCGTGAGGAGTGAGAAAGTGTTTTACTTTATAGAGAGAGACAAGCTTTTTATTGACGGTTTTGATGGTTAGATTGAAATGGGTGTCAAATTTAAGGGAAATTTTACCTTCATTGGAAATAATGGCCAGTAGTTCTCAAGATCATCTGATTCTTTTCCTTTTAGGAAATACAACTGCTTGTCACATTGACATTGTTTCTAGTAGTCATATTGTCATCTCTTTTACATTTCTGATGAACCCCTCCTGGGAATCTATCACCTCTTCAGCTACAACTTCAGGCAATTCTGTCAGGTATCCATCCATCCCTGTGGCATTACTGTTTTCATCTGAAGTGCAACTTTCACTGATGCCGCTTTTCTAACATCCTAGATTTACCTTCTAATAGATTTATCCCTGTTTATCATTAAAGGAGGACATTTGAGAAATACAATAGAATACAAAGATTACAAGTGACAAGTAAAATTAGATGCTTGTCAGTTTTCTGGCATTAATGGTGTTAACTTTAAAAATGTGAAACAGAAGATATTTAGAGCGCTGATAGATTTAGAGCTTGTGAATATATTTATTTAGTAATTTAATGATGAACACAGCCTGAAGAAGTATCTGTGATAAAATGAAAGTGACAACTATTAGTTTTTCAGTGTGCTATATTATAACGTTTTAAGTTACTTTCTGTTTATAGCTTCCATTAATAGATTTTTAGCAAGTTTAATGTCTACATTGTGTCATGGATCTCCACAGTTCTTGCTCTCAGCCATTCCTTGGTCATATATATGTACAGACCAAATAAGAATGCTTTGTGTGTCCTGTTCCCATACAGGTTTTTCTCACATGATACATTCTTTCCACAGTGGCTTCTATATAGTTAGGCTGTTGCAGTCTCCTGATATGTTTCTGTGGGGAAACTTTCTAAATGTCTCATCTTGATTGCTGTCCTTATTAGTTTATATTCTGTATAACTTCTCGGCTATCTGTTTTTCCTGTTTATCTAGGTTCCCTTTTAGAAAAAGCATTTCTCTTATGCCACTCACAGAAATTTTAATGCTTATGCACTTATAATCGACGCGCAAAAAGCTTTTGATAGAGTTAATTTAGAATTTTTGTTTGATATTTTATCATATTTTAATATACCTCATGACTTGATTTTAACATTAAAAAAACTATATAATAATCCCTATACAAATCTAGTTATTAATAAAAATCTCTCAAAAAGAATACAAATTAAGAATGGTACCCGTCAAGGATGTCCGTTATCTCCTATATTATTCAATCTATATTTATAACCTTTATTTCTACATATCAAACAAAATATCTATCACAATGCCCCTATAATATATGGTACGAAAATTTCTATGGCTGCTTTTGCGGATGATCTAAATATTTACTGTACGACACCTGTTTCAGATACCAAGAAAATACTAAAGGCAGTGGATGACTTTGCAAAAATAGCCAATTACAAAATAAATTTTAGAAAAACTAAGTTATTTCCTTTAAAGACACCTACACACTTTTTGCTTTTACCATTGGTAGGTCAGGTAAAATCCGAAGAAAAAATAAAATATTTGGGTATTGTATTTTCAACAGACAACAGAGACTTTTATGTGAATAATGTTAAGTTACTTTGGGAGCATAAAGTGTCTGATTTAAAAAGATGGAATAATTTGAAATTACCAATAATGGCAAAGACCTCAATTATTAAAATGAACATACTTCCCAGAATATTACATATCTTTAGAGCTACTCAAGTCCAAATTTCTAGGAAATTCTTCAAACAACTTCATACGTAATTAGGTAGATTTGTATGGGAAACTAGAAAAACTAGGATATCCTATGATAAACTGATGACTCCGAAAAACGGGTGGTTTAGAATTACCGAATTTTGAAGCATATTATTTAATAATAAATGCTAATAGAATTCTAAGAGTGGTTAACTTTGATATGTCTAGTCCTAAATGGTCACCCAAGTGGTTGATTCTGAATCATAAACATGTTGCTGGACTGGGTATTAATTGTAAAGCATTACCCTTTTTAAATAAAGATACCCTTAAAATGTACGCTCTAATGGAACATATCAGAGTATATATAATATCAATACAAAGTCTGTTTAACTCACTAAATCTCTTACAATATATGATGATTTTTCAACCATTTCATAAGAACCCGAATTTGAAAATTGGTAATCAGCTGATAGATCTTAAAAAATTCCCACTTATAACTGATTTAACCATACATGATTTATATCCTTTCCTTGGTATCTCAATACACAACATGTTAAGAGAGATGGATCTCCCTAACACGTATTTAATTATAATGAGACAGCTAAAGGATTTATCAATAAGTTATTTTAGTAATAGTAATTTTAAAATTAAAGAAGAAGACTTAAATATTTGCCTAAACTTATGGCAAACTCTTACGCAGGACTGTAAATATATAACGGCTTCATATAATTTGATAAAAGATGTGAAATATAATAGCCAAATACTTTTATCCAAATACTGGAAGGTGAAATTGTTAACGATTGAAGATAATAAAATAGTGAGAGCAATTAATTTAACCTTAAAATCAGTATCTCTTCAAAAGTTATTATTTACTCAGTTGATGATATTTAATAATGCATATTAAACTCACCTAAATGCCCATATTGTATAGATCAAATGGCTGACCTTTTACACATGTTCTGGAGTTGTAAATGCATTTTCAAACTTTGGAATTCTTTAAAAATTCAATTACAAAAAATGGGTTATCAACAGTCTACACTTTCTTGGGAGTTTATGATTCTTCATATTCCTCCGATTAATTTGGATAGATCCCAAAGGATCATACTCATAAATATTTTCCTGTTAATGAAGCTGTATAGAGCTACAAATTGGCTGAATCCATCCCAGACTTCATGGGAAAACTTTAAGAGTGTAGTGATAAAACATATTTTAGCGCATAAATTACTAATTAAAGATCATAAGAAAAGTATAAATAACACAAAAATATGGGAGCAAATCTTTAATATTGTGTTAGCTTAAGGTTCCAATCCACTTTTCTTCGGGAAGTACATATTAAATATGGAGCTTGGTATAGATAAGCCTTATATTGATACTAGATTTTTATTTTCTCTTCATTTAATACCCATCTAGAAGTTTATATTAATGTATAATGACTTTATGTAACTGTTGGAAGCATTCATGTATATATTGTAAATATGTTGTGGTATTGTATTAACATTTGGAAAAGAATAAAGACTTATTATTGAAAAAAAAAAAAAAAGAAAAAGCATTTCTCTTTGCAAATCATATTTCCAGTAATGGTTCTCTTATCCTATACTGTATAAATCGTCTTTTATCTCATATGTTGATTCATCTCATATTTTACTTCAGCTCACTCCTTTCTGAGCCTGTCCAGCAAAGCTTATATATACCTCATTTTGCATCCACAACATTCGATAACATGCTGCCCATCTGATTTCATTTCCATTTTCAGGATACTCTTTTTTCCTTGGCATTTCCAACTCCAAACTTTCAGACATTTAGCTCACTCTTTTTGGCATTCATTGTGGGATGCTATAACAAACTTGTAAGACTTTAACGGGGTTTACATCCAGAAGCCTTCTCTTCTAAATGAAATCTTACCTGAGGTCAGACTGCCTTCCCTCATATGCTATTCTAAGGTTTGTCAACTTCATACTTTGTTAGAGAGAGACTGCAGGTTGTCTTTCAGTTCATCAGTGTGGGGGCTTTGTATCCATATAGTGAATATAGTGCTGCTAACGTCCCATTTTGTTTGGCAGTGCTAAATGAATGAGTTCTGTCAACGTGGCCACCAAACAAGCGAACTATATATTTTTTTATTTTTTATTTTTGCTGAATATGCTTGCTACCCATGTGTCCTAGCATTCCACTTGCCTCCAACACCTCTTAGTTACACTTAGCACTTTTCAGACAAAGCATGTTTAAATGTTTTAAAATATTTTTTTCTAAGTGAATGAATTAGTCCACTGTTACAAAAGGCTGTCCCACAATCCCTCTCATAACTTCTGCCACCAGTTTAATACATCAATGTGCTTGTCTTAGCTTATTCAGAATTATCTGACATATTTATTTATTTTTTTTTAATGTTCTTATGTACCTTTCTATTTTTGAGGCCTTTTGCATTTCACCCTTAAGTCCCTTTCCATTCCATCTCTCTTCACAGAAGATACAGCTTCACTAAATATGCTTTTCCTGGATTACTGTTTCTGAGCCTTGCACCTTTTTTCTATAAATCTGAGCTGCAATATTTATCCATTTCATTAAGCTAGTTAAGTCCTGTCATGTCCTTTCCAACCCACACTTAATATCAATCCTTCTAAAAATCTTGTCTGTAAAGATGGCAAAAGGCATACTTACCCTTTAGTCAAACTGCAATCTCACATCTAAAGACATTAAAGATATTTTTTTTCAGTACCAAATGGTGCTGCTGTAGCGTTGTCACCTCACAGTAAGACGCTGTCTGGTTTGATTCTCAGCTAGAGCATTTTCTGCGTGCAAACATGCATGAACGGGCGTACCTTCATTGAAGGTTGTGCATCAGGGCTGGTAACTCGGCACGTAAAAGTCAACTACCAATCATTAGTGGACCGGAGTTCTGCTGTGGTGACCCCTAACTGGGAAAAGCCGAAAGACACAACAGCAACCAAATCAGTGATATAAACTGGTAGTGGCTTACATTGAAAGCCACATTGCGAACCTTGGACATTGAAGTATTTTGTTTTAGAGTTTTTTTGGTTCTTAGCGAAAGAGATAAAGAATGTAATAAAATTCCACCTAATTAACAAATTATTGAAATCCTGTCTCAGGCCTTAACTATAAAAAACAAGTTATCTACATAATGTTTGTAAAATCTAACATTGCTGATAGGTATGTGCAATTGTAAACACATTTTTTGTCAAGAAAGAATATAAACATACTAGCATAGCTGGAGCAAGTTATGGCCCCATAGCTGTACCTCTGAGTTGTAGAGCAATGCTTCATCCAACTCATAAACAAGCTTCTTAGTAACAGTTTTCTCAAATAAATGCAATGTAGCCTACAAGCCATATCTGTGTTTGATAGAGGTACTGTATATAAATTATTTATGTTGTCTGTGACTAAAGTAGTCAGACTGCCAAGTGAAAACTTGTCAGGCATATAGGAAGGCATGACTCCTACTGTTGGTTATAAAAAAGCATCAATACTATTTCAGATAGTTTCCAAAGGTCCTTTTATTTGTGAAGCTATGGGTGTGTTGGGTTTTATTAAAATGTAAAACATATGAAAATATTTGGAGGAGGGGATTTTATGAAGATTTGGTGGACCTTAATTAAGCAGTAAAACAGTGGTATTTATGTACTCTCACGTTGGGAATTAGTGCCATATCGGCATTCATTCAAGAAGCCATATCTGATATTTTGATGGTTAAATTAATGTTGTCCCTTCTTTTTTGTTGTTTTGTTGTGTTTATAACTAGAATGAGCTCTTGGCTTTTATCTGTCCTATGGATACTTTTTTTTTGTTCTCATTGGGGATGGGGGTCAACTGACTTAGTGGCTTTCTCATTTAATAATAAGAGTTCTGTCCGTACTTCTGTAATATGCAGGATAGTTGGGAGAAATCAGGCACTCCTAATGTATAATATGCTCAACTAGGATCACTTATTTGTGTGTTTCAATAAAGGATGTTTCATTTTTCACTCAGCTGTGGACTACCTACTATTTTCTGTTTGATTATTTTGTAGCACATATTTTACAGTTATATTTTACAGTTCGATTTTTATTAAGTGAACTAAGTGCATGACATAATTCAGGAAGTAAACATTACACCCTCCACAATGTGAAGTTTCTTCTTGGCTCATTGGGTTTTTCTGAGACTTTGAGGGATACCACAGATTTCTCTTTTTGCACTTTTATTTATTTTGCCTTCAAATTAACTGAAATGGAGAGAACAGGCAGCATCTACTGCAGACGATCTCTGTAAACCTTCTTCAGCCACGTGCACCTCTTCTTCTTTCAGGCTTAGTCAACTATCCTCAGAGAATGTATTCTAAAAGACCAGAGAAGGACAACAAGTGTCACACAGTCTACTCACCTCTAGTGGCACTAACAGCCATAACAGTGGCACTAGCCAACTCACAACAGTTTAACTTCACCAGCACATAGTCACAGTCCTGACTATCATCTTGAGCTGCTTGTCCATTAGAAGGAGAGTTGTCTGTCATGGCCTGATACAGAAGACCATTGCAATGGCTAAATGATTTCTCAGTGAGGTCATACATGGACATAAATCTTTCAAGTCACCCCCTACCCTAAAATATCCTTACTTTCACACCAGATCATTTTCACATAAGTTTATGGTCAAAATCAAATTATACTCTTCAAAGGAAATACAGAATCTTCTCAGATCCTCCTTTGCCTTCTTGGGTTGACGGTTAATATGATATTCATGGTACCATTTGCATTCCTGAAGATACTGGTGTTTCAGTAGGCTAAGAGCTAACATTGGCTAGCCTCACCACAAGCACATATTTCTTATTCTGGTATATCTGATGTCACTAGGCTCAGAAATCAGAGCAGAAAGGGTTCCTCACACATTGAATTTGATCTGCCAGAAAAGTTTTTATTTGCAGCAAATGCACAAGTTTTGGAAAAGAAGACAAGTTTTTATATCCTTTTTTTCCTGGGAGGGAAGGGCTCAAGGTTGCCAAACAAACCAACCATATTTTTTTATATATTTTGCCAACAGGTGCCTTCCCATCAGTAATGTACTTAAGGTGGAGATAAAAGGGGCAGCAAGCCTTGGCACAAACAGTTATAAAGCAGATGGTTTTGCATTTGTGGAATAAACTGAAGAGCTGTAATTCTATCTGTATGAAAGAAAACTGTAGCATCTGCTTGCTACAAAGGATGCAAAAACATCTAGATGTACCTCTGCTTCCAGTCCAGTGGAAAATGCTACTTTTGCAAGGCCACTAAAATAACTTCTTCTAATCCTTGGTCCGGTGTTGTCTGATACTGTCTTTTCCATCCAGCTTCAACCTGTGGATTATCAGATCCAGCTCAGATCTGATGTTGGCCATTTTAGAGTCTTCAGCCCAACAGGTGCGACTCTGCCAGATTGGTCACAGTTACCTGGGCTGCTGGTGGTGGCGATACACAAGTCTCCTTCCTTCAGAATTTCCAGTCCCTTCTGAGAAAAGGACTTTTCAGCTTCGGTAGGGAGGCTGCATACCCTGTTGCAGCAGAATTCTCCTGGAGCCTTCCTACTCCCTGCCCCACATCCTTGCCCCTCTCTGCCCTGGATCTGAACTTGCTCTGCTCAGATCCATTCTTTAGATGCAACCTCAGGAAGGAAATCTTCCAAACTACCATTGGTGACATCTTCTACCTGGTCCATCAGATCATTTGGGAGCATAAAGCCATCAGTCTTGGAACAGCTGATGCAGTCCTGTTTGCAGACCCTGCTACAACTCATGCCCCTGAAGCCTCCTCAGCTCCATTGCCTGAAGTTTTGACTGTGTCCATTGTTTTCCTTTCCCCAGTTGCTTTGACTCCAGGATTTATAGGTCCAGCTGTGCTGTCATCCCCCCATTGGTTTGTATGGCCTGGCTGTTTCAGGCACTGAATCCTTCCTTGGTGATCTCAACTCTAACATTATCAAGCCATGCATGCCCTGGAGCTGAGAGTTTTGGCACTTGACAGTTTAACCCCAATCACATCAGAGCTAGTTGGGTCAGTGCTGGATACTGGCATTTCCTTAGGAGTGCCTCTCCAGTTGTCTGATTTTGGCCTCAGCTTTTGATGTTGTAGAAAGGATATTCTCCCACTGGGAAAGAGGACTATTGGCAGCAGCTTTAGATCCTACCACTTCCTCTGCTTTTGGGTCAGCAGAATGTGCATTAGCTGGCTCTGGGACAGCCTTCTTCTTGCCCAGAGGTTTCCCCCTGTATTCAGGGAGCATTGCCTCATGAATGGTCCCTTAACCCGAAGGTAGCAGCTTAGATTTTCAGTTACTGGGCCACCCCTGCTGTCATGTTTTTGCCTCTGCTACCAGCATGAACTGCAGCAGTGATCCTTTCCATGGGACAATCACCAATAGATGCTTTTCTGTATGCTTGGTCCCCAGGTCTCCTGTATGCCTACCCTCCACACCCTTGATGACCAAGTTTGGTCAGAAGGCAGCTGTTTGCAGAACAATGGTTATTATTATTATTGCCCCTTTCTGGCTCTATCAAGTTTGATTCCCCATTTCTTTGGCCTTGGCTATGTCTCACTTAATGGGTGATGCATCCACTCCCAAATCTGATTTTCCATTCTGCAGCGATACCTCTGCTTAACCTGTACTCCTTCAAATTGACTGCATGTTTTTTCCAATTCCAAAGATGACAATGAATCCCAAACTCTTTGACAGTTATTCATATTCTGTCATCAACCCAGAAGCCTTCCACTAGGAAGGTATATACTAGCAAGTGGAATCATTTCTCCAGCTGTAATTCTTCTAAAGGCTTAGATCCCTTTTAGCCACTTTAGATGCCATCCTAGACTTTTTGAATGGACTTTTTTCATTCTGGTTTGGGTTTTTCTACTGTTAAGGTGCAGTTGGCTGCCATTTTCAGTTTTCACATTGACGGGTATAATATACCTTTGGTGGCTCTTACATTTTCTAAAGCCTTCCTGAAGGGCACCTTTTTGTTGTGGCTCCCAATCCAAGATCCAGTACCTCCATGGGATCTTCCTGTGATGCTACAAGTACTTTATTGTCCTGCCTTTGACCCTTCATCTACTGTATCTTTAAAGCTGTTGTCATGGAAAACTCTCTTTCTTGTAGCTGTTACTTCAGCCAGGAGAGTAACTAAGCTTCAAGCACTATCCTCCATACATCCTACTTGATTTTTCATAAGGACAGATTTACTCTCAGGACAAATCCTTATTTTGTGTTCAGGGTCACCTTGGAGTCTACTTTGGACCAGCCCATTCACTTACCAGTCTTCTTAAAAAAGGAGTATTTTTACTTCATTATTTGTGCAAAGACAGCTCAGGTTATATTTCAATAGAACTAAAAGTTTAAGAAAATCATACTCATTGTTTATTTCCTTTTCTATGTTGAAGCTCAGAAAGCCTGCTTCCAAAGACACTCTATCCAAATGGCACTCAAATTTTATCTCTGTCGTGTACTCTTTGAAGAGAATGTTCTTACCAACAAATCCAAGAGGTCATTCAACTAGAGGTGTGGCTGCTTCTACTGCCTTTTTTCTTGTGGGCCTCCATCAATGATATTTGTACTGCAGGTACCTGGTCTGGCACTCATGCCTTTGTCACCCATTACAAACTGGATGCACAGTCTAGGCCTAGAGGGTCTTTTGGTTCCATTATGTTGCAGAATATTCTCTCCGAGAGCCTCCCTGGGATTTTCTCTAGTTGGGGACTCTGTCTCACAGGTTGAAGCCAGATGGAAAAGATAAAACCAGATATAAGAGTTATGTACATACCATAAAGTTAGATCCATGTTGTCCTCTTACATCTGGTTCAACCATCCCTCCCACCCAAACCCCTACAAACTGTTATGGTTGTTAACTGACTGTTCTGATTTGGCGTCCTGGTTTATGATCCACTCTGCACATGTCCTTGTCTGTTGTCCTTTTTTACCTTTTGCTTTCTTTTTCACATGTTAGTCATCTTTTCATGGGAACAGGTCAGGGCAAACTTGATCTGAGGAGAGCAGGGTACTATGGGTAGGGGAGAAGGAAGCCTTGGGCTGAAGATAAATGGCCGTCATGGGATCCAAGTTGATTGCAATAAACAATGTGTTGAACCAGACAGAATAAATTAGGGCTCTAACATCATGGTAAGTATATAACTATCCTATTCAAGAATATCTTCACAGAAGATATCTGTGCCATGGCCAGCTGGTCATCATTTCATACCTTCTTTGACTATTACTGTCTGGTTCATGACCCAGGAGCCACGACTGCTTTGCTACTACAGTATTTCAAGTGCTTCATAATTAAATTGTCTTTTTTCTGTATAACCACTAGTGACTTCTGGTCCGTGTATACTTCTTGCCATATTACCTACCTGGGCCACCAATGTTCTGCCATAGTCTGAATGTATCCCTCCTCCATTTTGGTCCTTTGTTCTCAGCTAGAAGAACTCATGGTTATCAGGTTATGAACCACAACACTGGGGAACTAGTGTTTACACAGGGCCATCCTACCTTGGCCAGCTAGAAATTTTCTCTGAATTAGCCCTTGAGCCGGTACTAAGTGATGTACGTATGAGTAAGCCTGCAGTGAGGGCTGGGAGGGAGGTACTATCATCTGTGTAGTGACACACTCCTCTTCTGCTCCACCAGTCATTCCTTGTCACTGGCTCCCAGTCTATATAAAAAGTAGTGAAAGTGGGTGTGGCCCAACTCATCACTTCCCATCACCCTTCCATCAGTCAGAGATTAATAAGTTTTACCTTATCATTCCTTTCTCACAGCTCTGTTGGTATGGATGATAAAGCCTTAACTAAAACACAAGTGACATGAGTTTTACAAGGCCTTAGGAACCTGGAGGAGAGGAGTGAAGAATCTGCCTGATCACTTATCTTCAGGGTAGTGTGTCACATGTACAAGAGCGCACGTGTGTGTGCATGAGTGTGTGTGTGTGTGTGTGTGTGTCTGTGTGTGTGTGTGTGTGTGTGTGTGTGTGTGTGTGTATGTGTGTGTATGTGTACCTAGGCATGTATATGTTGTTATAATCCCTAAAAGATAACATAGCAGCTGCTGTTGTGATGAAAGATGGGTCCTATGAGTGTGTCACATGCAGTGATATTCACTTACTTTACTGAGGCCCATTGTGTACTCTCCTTCAGACATTATGGGCTTGTGTGCTGGGGACAGTAGTGTGTAATACAAAATTTGATCATATATTATACAAATGACAGCTCCCACTCCTGATTCAATCAACTCTTGACCCTGGGAATGAATGGGTTCACTTAGTGACTTGGAGCAGTGCACTCGATGGTCATCAAGGAAACAAGTTTAAAAAACATGATTCCTTTGTCACTTCACATTGACTATTTCACTGAATAGTCCACTAATCAAAACTGTTTTGGCTAGACCACAGTCAATGCTGTTTGTCATGATGTACCACAGCGCAAAGGAATTCGTTTTCTGAGGGTATTTAGCCTCGACTTTTCTCTGACTACTTCCTTTAAGGTTGACTTAGTGGATGTATTTTCACCTAATAATATACCCATCAATGAAGCTCCCTGATCTAAGATATAAGATCTATAATGGGACCTTCCTTGATGGGTCCTAAATACCTTCCTTACATTACCCTGTGCTTCCATAACCACTCCATTTCTGGAATTTCATGTAAGATGTGTGAGTGTATACTTGTGTAGTAATTGTTAACAGTATATAGCTGAAATATTTATTTATTTATTTATTTTGTATTCACTGATTAGGGGCAAACTGATGAGCTTAAAGGTCAGATGCACTTATCTGGCATTTTTCATGATACAAGAACATTTACTACAACAGAAAGCATGTACACCTAAGTTTTACAGCTTTTGAGAAAAAAAATATTGGATTAGAAATGGAGAAAAGATGAGCACAGTCTCAGGTCATCATTCAGAGTTCCTTTATAGATAAGTGTTACAAGAAGGACATATTTAGTCCTCGCCCTTATTGTGCCCTGCCATTTGTATGGTCTGGTCATGTCTTGTGCCTCTGGTCATGTCTGCAAGTGGTCCTTTGTACCGCTAAATCTACCCAGGCAAGAAATATGAGAAACACATCCTTGCTTTGGTATTGTTTCCTGCTTTGTATGCCTGAATTGCTGTTCATCAGTACACAGTTTTATATAACATGGTATCAAACACTGTGTAATAGTATAGGTATTCAGTGCATGTGGCTCATATACAATAATTGCACAGTAATCCTTTCAAATGATTGCCTAAACTCCCAAAAGTGTGCTCATGTACAGTATTCTGCTTTTCCACTTTTTTTAATACTAACATCTTGTTAAAACTACTGAGCAGATGGTCTTACTTGGAAATGCTGTCCTATGGTTACTGAATTCCATTAATAATAATAATAATAGTAGTGGAAGTAGTAGAACTGGTCACCATTTGACAAAAAAACTCTACACCTAACCATACATTTCTAAGGTTGGTTTGCTAAGCATGACCATAAAACCATATCCTAATATTAAAATCAAAGTCTAACACTAACATGATCCTAAAACTCTAACCCTAACCCTAAATCTTAACTGTAAGCCGCTAACCCTACAACGCTGCCCTGTCACTAAGCCTAACCTTAAATCTGCAACTCTAACGATAAAATGCTAATCATACAAACCTCAGTTACTCTTATTTCATGGAGCAACTTTCCATCCAATAGGTGTTACCACTGACCATTGTACTCTATTCTTGCAGGTTACTGGAAGTTACCCTTGTGTACTTTGTTAATGTCTTATTCAATTATGCTCAAATGTTTATGCCTGGAACATAACTACTGGGGAAGTAACACCAGATCAACAAACTTAATACTAAAAATAAATGCCAGTACAATAATAATTGCCAACACATTCCCCGGGATTCATGAAGCTCGGCGCAAGGCCGGCGTAAGGCTTGCGCCGGCGGTGCATTGCATAGCCGGCGCAGTAGCGCCATATGCATATTAATGAGAGTGCACCGTAACCACAGGCATGTGCGTAGTGTACGTGAGCGAGCCCAAGTAGGATGCGTCAGTAGGCGTGTTTAAGCAGGCAGGCGAAGAGCAACCTAACGTGCTGTCTGCCATAGTCCGCCCAGAATAGAAATGGCTGCAGCCATGGCCCGTGCAGAATGAAATGTCCGCAGAGTATGCAACAAAGTACCCGTCCCAACTAAACAGAGAAGCAAATAAAACCCACGCAGTCCGAAATGTACCTGTCCAAGGAACAAAGGATACGCGTAATACCGTGTCCGTACAGCAATGTACTGTGAGTGTGCATAGTCAGAGAAGGTGTACAGCAGCATGTCAGCACGCCGCACCGACATAGGAGTAGCGACTAAGGTCACCAACCGTCCCACTTTGCGAGGGCAGTCCCTGTATTGGCATCGTGTTCGAAATAAAGCATTAAAAGCGGGAAGTGTGCGAAGAGTGTAGGTCATAATGATTTCCGTATTTAATGTAATTGTAGCCTGAATCGGTTATTTCCGTAACTGAAATACCTAAATGTCCCAAGAAACAGAATAAGCTACCAAACTGCCACAACAATAAGCTCATACTTAGGCAAATAAGTGAAGTTCTATGCTATATAGTGACCCGGTGTATGCGTGTCGGGCTGTGAAGTCAGATGTGACTCCCTGCACATACAGGTGGTCAATGTAGAAGTCCCACAGAACCACGATAGCAATGTGTGTGTTGAATGAAAGGCGACCGACAAACCCTGTCCCCTGATCCCTGGTAGTCACCCCTGTGCTGTGTGGACAGCCACCTATACGCTGTACAGGGGTGACCTACTACCCCTCGACAGGTATGACTGTGCATTATGTACCAGTTAGCTGTGGGACATGTCCCTGACAGCAGATATGCATATCCGGGAGGCCCCTTCGAAGGATATCTGTGTCAGATGTCCGTCCCAGTATGGCATCTGTTCTGCAAGCATCTACAAACAATGTTACCCATAACACCGCTGTGTGTGCCTGTACCGTGGAAATGTAGATGTATGACAGGGGTGCACCCACGGAATGGCACCATGGGACACCACCTGTGACAGGCAGTTGGTCTGACATGCAGCCAGCAACTATGACCATGTGGGTTGTGTCACATTCTGTGATGTACATGTTCACATCCCAGCCAATGGTTTCATTAACGTTACCTGAGGGGGGTAATGTTATGAAGCCCTTTGCCAGGACGAGGTAGGCTGTATGGACTGCAACACCCCCAGCAATGGGCTGGGTGACCGTCCCGAAAATGTCAACCATGTCTTAAAGGCATGAACCGCCCCTGAACAAGACAAACCGTGTGGGATGCGAAGTATGTATGTCCCCTATGCAGTCATGTACGAACCGCAGTATGATCCCACCCCATGTCTATGCAGATAGGTCTCCTCAGGGTACTGGGACAGTAATAACCAGCCTCAGTGGAGGCATTGGCCCTGTGATGTGGGAATACAGTTGTCATGCGATACAACCTGGGCACCCTACCTGAGGTGAGGCTATAAAGAAATAGCTGTCCTAACTGTGGGTCCTAATCCCAAATGAGATAGTGGAGTACACAGCGGGCTCACCATCTGGTCTCATGGATGCTATTCACACTACCCTGGAGAGAGCATGTCCCACCTGTGTGTCACAGAACATTTGGTGACCACAAACCGCTGGTACAGACATCTCCACATGTGTGGTGGAGGGTGTGGAGATGTCCTCACTGGACCTGTCAGCCTGTATGTCGGCAATGTGTGTATGTTGAGTAAACCCCACCTCTATGTGAACCCAGTCAGAGCATATGTGGTAGTGACCTCACAGGTGTCGAGCATAGCAACTGAAGGTGGTATGATTGTCAGCCAGGTCCATGTAGGTATATCTGTGGAATGTGCCCTGGACAATCCCATGACATTGTGTAACTCTACACATATGATGACCAAGGGTGTCACACCTCACAAGGTGTCTGCTCCACCCTGTAGTAGCCACCTCCTCCTGTTGTACATCATGTGTATGGCTGGGGTACACCACACTGGACGCTTGGCATGGTACAATGAACCACAGTTGGGTAAGTGAATGCCTGGTACATGCAGTCCTGTAGGTACTGGTAGATGGCAAATGTGATTGATGCAGTGGCTGCAGTACTGTCGACCACTGGCTCAGGGTCCTTAAAGGAGACCACAGTAGTGTGCAGAATTGTGTAGTCCGCCTCTGAGCAAGCAATGTGTATGTTCACTGGCAACACACACAGCAACGGATGCCAAAGGCAGATGCCAATGTCCAAATAACATAGATCAACGTCAGCATGGCAATATGTCTTATCATACATGTATTGACACGTGTCTGCTAATTACAATTGCAAATGGCCGGTAAGACCGGCCTAAAGTTCACATGATATACACAGCCTGGAGGTGTTGTTCCGATAATGAAGTGGCAGTACTTTCCAACCGTGACCTCTGTGTATGAAAGTGTTTGTTAACCTGCAACAGTGGATGTACACAATTGGGTTCTGGCATCGGAAAACATAGTTCCTGTAGCACTACACAGTATGGGTAGTCAAGCAGACATCTGCAATTGTTGAACACACAGCATCAGTGAAACCCACTGTTCACAAGGACACAGTCCGACAGTGGTGTCCTGA
>NC_056725.1:670006045-670008545 GCF_019279795.1 Protopterus annectens | reverse complement strand
TATTGTATTAATGTTAATGGCAATGCCATGGAGGGCCCTAGGGGAATCTGTACTATTTTAAGAAAGAACAACTTTGTAATCTACAACTACACAGATTTAGAACTAGATGATTGGGTATTTGATATGTTCACTTGTGGTTTACACTTTGTCCCCCTTAGACCGATGAATCTTTCACAGTCCCTTGTTGAATTAAAACTTTTCACCAGGGGATTAAATTTAACACATTTTTTCAAAGGACAACAGTTTACACAGACAGGTCCAACCCGTAAGAGTATATTCAACCCCGCATTGAACCCACTTATTTTACTTTTTGAGAATTTAGTGGAAAAGGATTTTAGGAAAATATCCATTGACAAAGAGTTTTTACCCTCTGGCAACTTATCCACCAAAGAGTTTAATTTTATCAACCAGTTAAAGGAGGAAAATGTGAAAATAATGAAACCAGACAAGGGAGAAGGGGTAGTGCTTATGTTTACTGCTGATTATGAAGCTCACATTCACAATATGCTTCAAAATGACGAACAATACTCTACGGTCTCACGTAATGAGGTTAATATTGCCTTAGCGCAAATTAATTACCATCTGCAGGATCTCTTGTTGCAAAATGCCATCAATGAAAAACTCTATAATTACTTGCCTGTGGAAAAACCAAGGATACCGGTCCTGTTTGGGATCCCAAAAACTCATAAGGGAACAAACCCATTAACATTCAGACCGATAGTGGCAGGGGCAGGAGCGATCACTGAGCCTATAGGTAAATTCATTGATTGTTTGACCAAGAGATTCATTCCCTTGCTCACCCATGTATGCAAGGATTCTTGGCATTTTTTGCGTGACTTCCCCACCACCAAGTTTTCCTCCGAACTACTTTTGGTGACTATTGATATCGAAGATCTCTTTTCCAGTATACCTCATACTGAAGGTCTGGATTGGTTGGGCGAGTTTCTCACCAAGGAAATGAATATGAGCAACACACTAACCAATTTGATAGTTGAATTCATGGAGATTGTTCTTCGGAATAATTTCATTTTCTTTAATGGAGAACTCTTCAAGCAAAGTAAAGGAGTAGCAATGGGGACATCTTGTGCTACATTTTATGCAAACGTAGTACTCCATGTATGGGAGCACAAGTTTGCATTGGTTCCCCCTTGGGAACAACATTTACTCTTCTACAGACGGTACCTTGACGACGTTTGTATTCTATGTGATGGGCCTGAAGAGGAGCTAGCAAGGTTTCTCGCTTACATTAATACAACCACGGATTTTCTTCGTTTCACTCACTCTATTGACCTAGACCAATTGCATTATTTGGATGTTACTATATATAAAAACTATTTGAACAACACTTTTCAATCCAAATTGTATCGCAAGCCCACCTTCTCTAACTCCATTTTGCACTATGAGAGTGCGCATCCTTTTTTTCAGAAAAAAGGTATTATTAAAGGACAACTCATTAGGGCAAGTAGGATTTGTAGTGAATATGATGACTACATGGTAGAAGTTAAGTTTTTGGAAGGTCTATTTTCAGAAAGAGGTTACCCCCTGGATCTTTTTAGGAGCTTGGTTAAAGAGGTTGATTCCAAAAGAGAAACTGTTTACCCACCCCTTTTAGGCAAAGGGACAACTACATTAGTTAGTCCAACCTCTGCCATGACCAATGACTTTAAAAATAGTTTTACTTATACTTACTCTCTGCATTCAAGGGAAATGGAAGAATCTATAAGGAAATATTGGCCTGTATTTGCCCTCTTTGAGGAATTTAGAGGGTTATTTCCTGATAAAACCACATTTGTAAGGAGAAGGGGTACTAACCTCAAGGAAATGTTTGAAAAAAAGCAGAACATCAGGAAGAGGATCAACCCAACTAAGATGGGTACGTACAAATGTGGGGCATGCAGCCAATGCCATGCTATTCTGGATGAAAAATTTATAACTATTCCATCCAAAAGGTTTAAAATCCACCCAGCAGGCCATTTTACATGTGGTACTAAGGGGGTGGTCTACTTGGGCCTCTATACCACATGTAAAAGTTTTTATGTAGGGAAAACGGAAAGGGAGCTCCGTAAACGGATATATGAGCATTTTTACGATATAACCAAAAAGAAAGAAACCAATGCTTTTTTTAAGCACTCCCTGATCTGTCCTAACATTAATTTGAAGTTTATGGTTCTTGAGCAGGTTGAGCCCGATGCCAGGGGTGGTGACTGAGAATCAACCCTTGAATACCGAGAGCTCCTTTGGCAGTTAAAATTAGACGCAGGGAGACTTCCTGGGCTTAACGGTACCATTAGTATCAAACCAATATTGAAATTAAGGAGGGCTAGGCTCTAGATTGTTGTATTTTACATGTAAGAATGCACTAAAGACATCCACATCATTCTTGATGTAATGGTGTTGTATAAGAGGTTTAGGCATAAGAGTGACTTACAACACACCAGCCCCCTTTCACTACCAGCTGAATGCCCCTTTTCTTTAGAGATTTGATAATAAGGTTGGGAAA
>NC_056725.1:669911045-670003545 GCF_019279795.1 Protopterus annectens | reverse complement strand
TTTTTTAATCTGCTCAATGATTAAAAATGTAAAATTATGATTATCAAATCTTTCCACGTCTATACAGTGCATTTGTAGATTTTTTTTATTCCTAATGTCTAAAATATGTTCATAAATTCATCTTTTAAAAGGTCTACTATTTTTTCCAGCATAAAAAGCTGGACAGTGGTTACATTGTACTAAGTACACCACATTAGATGTGTTACATGAAAAACAACCCTTCACATTATATTTCCTTTTTTTATATAAAAATTGTTTGCAGAATTTATATAAGAACATGAGGAACAACAACTACATTCTTTTATACCATAATAAGCTTTCTTATTCATATTCTGTACATTGTTTAATTTATATATTAAGGTAGAAAGTACCTATATGAATATGTATTAGACTGTTTATTCATAATGTTTTACATACTCCCGGATTCTCAAAAGCTTGCACGGAGCTCAAGCAGGCAATATGTCTGCCATGCGATCCAGGAACAGCCTGCAGGGCGTTCACAAGCGCTCCTGCACTAATCCTGCATGGACTAAGCCCTGTTATGCAAATCACCCCATTTGCAGAAGAAATATCTGCAAATTAAGTGATTTTACAATCCAAGAAGCTTGTATCAGTCCGTGCAGGACTAACACTATCAGCAGAAATGTACTCTGTTAGTAACCGAGTACATTTCTTCAAAATCCAAAACGGAGCTGTGACAGCCCTAAATAAAGGGTGCATATCATGTAGTAAGCACACCAATGGCCAAGTATAAGGCCATTGGCATTGCAAACAAACAAAAAGAAAATACAAAAATCAACTTTTATTTTTTTTTTAGCCGATCACGGCTGTTTAAGCGTAGCGCAGTGAAGTGCAAACGGGATCGGGGGAAAATAATAAAATAAACCTAAAATAAGCAGTCTAACTAAAATCACTATTCTGCCATGCAAGTCAAAGGCAGGCAGAAGACAACCTGGCCAGTGAGTAGTGGTTGCTAAGGGGGGAGGCTCACTGTGGGACATGTAACTATGCATTATCACGCAATCCTATGCAAATGAGGCGAAGGATAGTGAATCCCAGTTTTCCCCAGTATGTGAGTCAGATCCCAACAGTGTAAAAGTAGGAATAGCTTGGTGCAAACCTAGGAGTTAGGTGATATCTTGGGGGTGTGTGTCCGGCATACTGTAAGTGGATTGGAGCTCTGTGGCTCGGGATTGCTCCTAGCTTAGCACAGCTAAGCTAGAGGGTGCATCTAAACCTGCCTAGCACTCTTTACAAAGCCTAAGTGGATGTGCACACTGCGCACTGGGATTTACAAGATGAAAAAAGAAGTTAAACCAGGAAATAGCAGCAGTGTGCACATTTGAGCACTCTGTTTGCACTGTGCACACACGGGCTTAAACAGGAAGGCAATCAGAAGGGAAAATAGCAGTAGGAAGGTAATCAAGGAGAACTGACTTAGCTGGCAGGTTAAATGTATCAGAATCAGCCAATTACACAGGCAGCAGACCAACCCAGCCCAGAACACTGCTATAAACTATGCAATCACCTTCCCCTCTGGTATTTCCCACACTCCACACCACCTGTGTAAACAAGCGGAGAACTTTTAAAACGCAGTACAGCAAAATGATAGGGGCTGAATAGCTATCATACAACAACTTGTGGAAGAGGCTGAGAGTGGTGAGGATATGAATGCTGTCTACCAACCCATGGTGAGGAGACGGAGAAGAGTGTACAGTCCCAGGGTAACCTACCAGGGGCTACATGAGCTGGAGATAGTGGAGTGCTATAGGGTGGACAGGGACCTCCTACAGCAAATCATTGAGCTGTGCCGGCCACGCCTCACACACAAAGCTAACAGAGGGGAACCCATCCCAGTGCATACCAAGGTATGTTTAAGCCTAAGAATACTAGCTACAGGTACCTTCCAAAGGCCAACTGGGGATATGATGGGGATTTCACAGGCATCAGCATCAAGGGTACTCTATCAGTTCCTGGATGCCATGTCAGCACATGCCGGTGAGCACATATATTTCCCCAACACCCGTGAGGTGTTGGCCAGCAATATGCAACTGTTCCACCAAATAGCAGAATACTCAGAGGTAGTGGGGCTATAGACTGCATGCACATATGCATCAAAGCACCACCCAGTGAGTGGGGTAGGGTCTACATCAACTGCAAAAGTTTCCCCTCCATCATCTGCCAGGTTGTGTGCGATGCCCAGGGCATAATAATGAATGTGTGTGCTGGATGCCCTGGAAGCTATCATGATTCCCACATCTGGCATCTGACACAGCTGTACCAGAGATTTGCCAATGGGGACATCCCTGATGGTCACCTAGTGGGGGATGCTGGATATGCACTGGAGCCGTGGCTGATGACACCCATCAGAAATGCACACACACCCGAAGAAGAACTCCATAATGAGGCACACGCACATACCAGAATTATAATAGAGCATGTGTTTGGGATGCTGAAGTCATGGTTCTGGTGCCTGGATACATCTGGTGGAGCCTTGCAGTACTCACAAGCTACATGTGCCCAAATTGTCATCGTATGTGCCATGCTACACAATATGATCCTGTGGAAACAGCTGCAGCAGGAACAGCATGGGGTAGGGCCACACAGCCCCTCACCATTGTCAAGGCCTGTACAGGGACAGACTGACTCAGAAGCGGAACAACCTGAGCCTGCCCAACTGTTCTACTTCCTGGCCATTGGTGTATCTACTTCCTGGTCCTGTTCCTTTTTGGTTATTTGACTTCTTCATTGTTTCCTTAACCATGGCTACTGGAGTGGATACTTTCAACGCCGTGGATACACCAGAGGTCTTGCAAGGAGCCAGTAATGAAGCTCCTGTTACCCTCGCAGAGTTTAATGAGGTATTGGCCACATTAAAAGAACTTACTTCTCTACTGAAATCAAACAGCATGGTTTCGCCAGCGTTAGCGTGTAACCAGCAACACGCAGCTGGCGCTAGAGACAAGGTACTAAGGTACTCTCTGGGCATACAACAACGGAGTTTTTCAAGGGTTTACCCACCTTTGATATGGCAGGAGCACGTATGAGGCGAGGGAATGATGAGGAAAGCTAAGAGCACGCTTAAACAAACGACGGGAGTGGGAATCCAAAGAATAACAGGACCGAGAACAGACTAAAGGACTTTAATTTTCTAGATGGGCTGGACAACAGTTTACGGCTAAAGGTACTGTGAATACTCGAAATGTTTCTATATTTGAACAAGATTTTCAGGAATTTAAAGACAAACTGTATTTATTAAAATCTAACCAGCTTGAGATTGATTATCCCAGGGAATGTACTAGAGTCAAACGCATCCCTAAGGGATTGCGGTTCTACAAGTTTCCCAATAATGTACAACCAGGTTCCCCTTATTACCAAAAGTTATGTGATATTTTTGACAAAGCAGGTGTGGAGATGTTGAATTTAATGATTTCGGAATATGAGCTTAAGGTTTGTTCACTGTTGGAAGATTTGGAAACACTGAATAATAAACTAACAATTGATGCAGATTTTTTGCTTTTTAAATCTGATTATGATCAAATGTTTAACAAAGTGGATATGTTTTGTGATAAGGTTTTGAGCAGGAAGCTGAGAAAGCTAGAAAGGGATTTGGTTGAGTATAGGGAAGGGGTGGCTTACCCTGCCCCTAACCGTTATACTAAGGGAGTTTCCAACAGGGTTTCCTCTGTAGCACATACTCAAGAGGTAAATGTTCATGAAGAGGTGGAAGAACCACTTCAGAGAAGAGAAAGGCTCACTGAAAAGGGTAGGAAGGGTATCAACCAGGATTTTCAGCAGAACCCCGTGAGGACCGGGGTTTGGGGACACAAACAAGTACCCAGGGCATGGACCTGCAGATAATGAATGAAGAAAGTTTTTTTTGATGTAATAGAAACCACTTTGAACACTGAATTTCCCGTGGATTATTGTATTAATGTTAATGGCAATGCCATGGAGGGCCCTAGGGGAATCTGTACTATTTTAAGAAAGAACAACTTTGTAATCTACAACTACACAGATTTAGAACTAGATGATTGGGTATTTGATGTGTTCACTTGTGGTTTACACTTTGTCCCCCTTAGACCGATGAATCTTTCACAGTCCCTTGTTGAACTAAAACTTTTCACCAGGGGATTAAATTTAACACATTTTTTCAAAGGACAACAGTTTACACAGACAGGTCCAACCCATAAGAGTATATTCAACCCCCCATTGCACCCACTTATTTCACTTTTTGAGAATTTAGTGGAAAAGGATTTTAGGAAAATATCCATTGACAAAGAGTTTTTATCCTCTGGCAACTTATCCACCAAAGAGTTTAATTTTATCAACCAGTTAAAGGAGGAAAATGTGAAAATAATGAAACCAGACAAGGGAGAAGGGGTAGTGCTTATGTTTACTGCTGATTATGAAGCTCACATTCACAATATGCTTCAAAATGACGAACAATACTCTACGGTCTCACGTAATGAGGTTAATATTGCCTTAGCGCAAATTAATTACCATCTGCAGGATCTCTTGTTGCAAAATGCCATCAATGAAAAACTCTATAATTACTTGCCTGTGGAAAAACCAAGGATACCGGTCCTGTTTGGGATCCCAAAAACTCACAAGGGAACAAACCCATTAACATTCAGACCGATAGTGGCAGGGGCAGGAGCGATCACTGAGCCTATAGGTAAATTCATTGATTGTTTGACCAAGGGATTCATTCCCTTGCTCACCCATGTATGCAAGGATTCTTGGCATTTTTATGACTTCCCACCACCAAGTTTTCCTCCGAACTACTTTTGGTGACTATTGATATCAAAGATCTCTTTTCCAGTATACCTCATACTGAAGGTCTGGACTGGTTGGGCGAGTTTCTCACCAAGGAAACGAATATGAGCAACACACTAACCAATTTGATAGTTGAATTCATGGAGATTGTTCTTCGGAATAATTTCATTTTCTTTAATGGAGAACTCTTCAAGCAAAGTAAAGGAGTAGCAATGGGGGCATCTTGTGCTACATTTTATGCAAACGTAGTACTCCATGTATGGGAGCACAAGTTTGTATTGGTTCCCCCTTGGGAACAACATTCACTCTTCTACAGACGGTACCTTGACGACGTTTGTATTCTATGTGATGGGCCTGAAGATGAGCTAGCAAGGTTTCTCGCTTACATTAATACAACCACGGATTTTCTTCATTTCACT
Organism: Protopterus annectens; assembly: GCF_019279795.1. NCBI lineage: Eukaryota > Metazoa > Chordata > Ceratodontiformes > Protopteridae > Protopterus > Protopterus annectens. The sequence goes on along the minus strand of NC_056725.1, from coordinate 669,998,347 downwards.
CACTCTATTGACCTAGACCAATTGCATTATTTGGATGTTACTATATATAAAAACTATTTAAACAACACTTTTCAATCCAAATTGTATCGCAAGCCCACCTTCTCTAACTCCATTTTGCACTATGAGAGTCCATCCTTTTCAGAAAAGAGGTATTATTAAAGGACAACTCATTAGGGCAAGTAGGATTTGTAGTGAATATGATGACTACATGGTAGAAGTTAAGTTTTTGGAAGGTCTATTTTCAGAAAGAGGTTACCCCCTGGATCATTTTAGGAGCTTGGTTAAAGAGGTTGATTCCAAAAGAGAAACTGTTTACCCACCCCTTTTAGGCAAAGGGACAACTACATTAGTTAGTCCAACCTCTGCCATGACCAATGACTTTAAAAATAGTTTTACTTATACTTACTCTCTGCATTCAAGGGAAATGGAAGAATCTATAAGGAAATATTGGCCTGTATTTGCCCTTTTTGAGGAATTTAGAGGGTTATTTCCTGATAAACCCACATTTGTAAGGAGAAGGGGTACTAACCTCAAGGAAATGTTTGAAAAAAAGCAGAACATCAGGAAGAGGATCAACCCAACTAAGATGGGTACGTACAAATGTGGGGCATGCAGCCAATGCCATGCTATTCTGGATGAAAAATTTATAACTATTCCATTCAAAAGGTTTAAAATCCACCCAACAGGCCATTTTACATGTGGTACTAAGGGGGTGGTCTACTTGGGCCTCTATACCACATGTAAAAGTTTTTATGTAGGGAAAACGGAAAGGGAGCTTCGTAAACGGATATATGAGCATTTTTACGATATAATCAAAAAGAAAGAAACCAATGCTTTTTTTAAGCACTCCCTGATCTGTCCTAACATTAATTTGAAGTTTATGGTTCTTGAGCAGGTTGAGCCCGATGCCAGGGGTGGTGATTGAGAATCAACCCTTGAATACCGAGAGCTCCTTTGGCAGTTAAAATTAGACGCAGGGAGACTTCCTGGGCTTAACGGTACCATTAGTATCAAACCAATATTGAAATTAAGGAGGGCTAGGCTCTAGATTGTTGTATTTTACATGTAAGAATGCACTAAAGACATCCACATCATTCTTGATGTAATGGTGTTGTATAAGAGGTTTAGGCATAAGAGTGACTTACAACACACCAGACCCCTTTCACTACCAGCTGAATGCCCCTTTTCTTTAGAGATTTGATAATAAGGTTGGGAAAGCAATAACATATCCATAAATTGCTGTTACTAAAGTTCATAATTTTATGAGTAATAATAATGTCACATTTAATTTAAATATAGTTTTTTTAAAAAAGAGAAAATTTCTTAACAACAAAGCAAGTTATACTGCAATGCTTAACTGTTAGGGAAATTGTGGACAAGTGTTTTTGTTATTTCCGCGGTTTAAACACACCTTAGTTCATAATGTATATAGCAATATGTAATTTTTAATATATATAATTGTCATTATTACATTTTAACTTATTGGTTTTAAATCAATTGTTTGATGTACGTTTAAAAGCCACAGCTCCTTTTAGGTGCTGATTAACAGCATTCTGTTAATTAATGGAAGGATTTTCATGCTATATAAGACACCTGGTGTAACAACATGGTGTCACTTGATAAAGCTCAGAAATTTTCTGAGCGAAAGCGCTTGTGTGTTTTAACTTTGATTTACTGGATTAAAGGAATTATTTGGATTCAACATTGTGTTTGGCTGGACTAAAGGAATTGTATTTATTCACTCCTCTGAACTGTTCTACTTCCTGGCCATTGGTATCTACTTCCTGGTCCTGTTCACTTTTTGGTTATTTGACTTCATATTTATATATATATATATATATATATATAAGGTATATATATATATATATATATATATATATATATATATATATATATATATATATATATATATATATATATATATATATATATATATATATATATATATATATATATATATATATATATATATATATATATATATATATATGTATGGGTTTACTATTAAAATTCTGAAATTCAAAATAAATTTCTACCTAAATTTCAACGATTAATGTTGAATCTGTAGATTTACTACTGTTCAGTTAGTCGTAAATCTTCAGTAATTGCCAAAAATGTCGAATTCAACATTTTATGGCAATTAATGACAATGCCACCCTTGCCGTAAATCCTAAACTCCTACAAATAACATCCTGCCCTGCAGCCCCCTGTGGAGGGCTGCATCCCCCCACCCACACCCCTGACTGCATATTCCAACTCCAACATCGTACTACAGTGAGGAAAGGGATGTATTTCCCTAACTGCGCTGTACCGTGATCGCTGTACATCCCTTCAAATGTTTATATTTGCGAATGCACAGGACATTCCAAATATAACGTTTGAACATTTAGTTCAAATAATTCATAGGCATACAGTCTGATGTCGTGATTTTAATATTAAACCATATATATATATATATATATATATATATATATATATATATATATATATATATATATATATATATCCATATATATCATAAATATATATGGGACGGTCAAATATCAATTCAAAACATCAGAAACTGCACTTTCGACTGCTGAAAACAGTGAAAATGTGCACAACAAATCCACAATCCGAAATGTCACATATATTTGAAACACTGACATTTCCGATTTCTGCAAAAAGTTATGCAGGGTAGCAAGCCCCTGCACCCCCTATGTCTTGGCTGTGCCCATCCAGGCACCCTTCTAATTTAATATACTAACTCCAAGATTGCACTACAGTGAGGGAAGGGGTACATGTTCCGACCCCCACTGTAGTGTGATCTGCACTCGGAAAGCTGAACGAATGCACACTGGCATTCGCTCAGTTGTGATTTCAGCAATACGTGGTTCATCATTACGGACTTTTGAAATCATCCTTTTACACAGCTGTCATCGCAGATGTGCACTTCACACAAATAAAGGTAAACCATATAGAAATATATATATATATATATATATATATATATATATATATATATATATACACAAATATATATATATATATATATATATATATATATATATATATATATATATATATATATATATATATATATATATATATATATATATATATAAAGATATATATATATATATATATATATATATATATATATATATATATATATATATATATATATATATATATATATATATATATATATATATATATATATATATATATATATATACATATACATACCAGGAACAAAGTTGCAAAGCAAACTCCAAAGGAACCAGAACCAGTAGGAATATTAAACCATAAAGCTTTAATGACAGTTGTTGAGCGCTTTCATTTAAAACTTCATCAGAACAACAAAATCACACTAAAAACACTCCAATATATACCCCTATTCAAAGTCACATGATATAATTAATTAAAAACATTAAAGTTATATACACCTGATAATGTAAAGTTAATTAAAACTATGTAAAACATTATGAATAAACAGTTTAATACATTTTCTTATAGGTACTTTCTACCTTAATATATGAATTAGACATAAAATCTAAAATCTAATCACCTTATGCCATATTGCTTTAGTTTTAATAAGGGGGTAATGGAACAACTATCATTTAATCCGGGGTGGTTGTAGGTATTAAGTAATATCTGCCATCTCAACTCACTCCTGTTTAAGTGTACGTCCATAACCCACCCTTGTAAATCTTTTTTTTAATCTGCTCAATGATTAAAAATTTAAAATTATGATTATCAAATCGTTCCACGTCTATACAGTGCGTTTGTAGATTTTTTTTATTCCTAATGTCTAAAATATGTTCATAAATTCATCTTTTAAAAGGTCTACTATTTTTTCCAGCATAAAAAGCTGGACAGTGGTTACATTGTACTAAGTACACCACATTAGATGTGTTACATGAAAAACAACCCTTCACATTATATTTCCTTTTTTTATATAAAAATTGTTTGCAGAATTTATATAAGAACATGAGGAACAACAACTACATTCTTTTATACCATAATAAGCTTTCTTATTCATATTCTGTACATTGTTTAATTTATATATTAAGGTAGAAAGTACCTATATGAATATGTATTAGACTGTTTATTCATAATGTTTTACATACTCAGGATTCTCAAAAGCTTGCACGGAGCTCAAGCAGGCAATATGTCTGCCATGCGATCCAGGAACAGCCTGCAGGCGTTCACAAGCGCTCCTGCACTAATCCTGCATGGACTAAGCCCTGTTATGCAAATCACCCCATTTGCAGAAGACATATCTGCAAATTAAGTGATTTTACAATCCGAGAAGCTTGTATCAGTCCGTGCAGGACTAACACTATCAGCAGAAATGTACTCTGTTAGTAACAGTACATTTCTTCAAAATCCAAAACGGAGCTGTGACAGCCCTAAATAAAGGGTGCATATCATGTAGTAAGCACACCAATGGCCAAGTATAAGGCCATTGGCATTGCAAACAAACAAAATGAAAATACAAAAATCAACTTTTATTTTTTTTTAGTTAAGCGTAGGGCAGTGGAGCGCAAACGGGATCGGGGGAAAATAATAAAATAAACCTAAAATAAGCAGTCTAACTAAAATCACTATTCTGCCATGCAAGTCAAAGGCAGGCAGAAGACAACCTGGCCAGTGAGTAGTGGTTGCTAAGGGGGGAGGCTCACTGTGGGACATGTAACTATGCATTATCAGGCAATCCTATGCAAATGAGGCGAAGGATAGTGAATCCCAGTTTTCCCCAGTATGTGAGTCAGATCCCAACAGTGTAAAAGTAGGAATAGCTTGGTGCAAACCTAGGAGTTAGGTGACATCTTGGGGGTGTGTGTCCAGCATACTGTAAGTGGATTGGAGCTCTGTGGCTCGGGATTGCTCCTAGCTTAGCACAGCTAAGCTAGAGGGTGCGTCTAAACCTGCCTAGCACTCTTTACAAAGCCTAAGTGGATGTGCACACTGCGCACCGGGATTTACAAGATGACAAAAGAAGTTAAACCAGGAAATAGCAGCAGTGTGCACATTTGAGCACTCTGTTTGCACTGTGCACACACGGGCTTAAACAGGAAGGCAATCAGAAGGGAAAATAGCAGTAGGAAGGTAATCAAGGAGAACTGACTTAGCTGGCAGGTTAAATGTATCAGAATCAGCCAATTACACAGGCAGCAGACCAACCCAGCCCAGAACACTGCTATAAACTATGCAATCACCTTCCCCTCTGGTATTTCCCACACTCCACACCACCTGTGTAAACAAGCGGAGAACTTTTAAAATGCAGTACAGCAAAATGATAGGGGCTGAATAGCTATCATACAACAACTTGTGGAAGAGGCTGAGAGTGGTGAGGATATGAATGCTGTCTACCAACCCATGGTGAGGAGACGGAGAAGAGTGTACAGTCCCAGTGTAACCTACCAGGGGCAACATGAGCTGGAGATAGTGGAGTGCTATAGGGTGGACAGGGACCTCCTACAGCAAATCATTGAGCTGTGCCGGCCACGCCTCACACACAGAGCTAACAGAGGGGAACCCATCCCAGTGCATACCAAGGTATGTTTAGGCCTAAGAATACTAGCTACAGGTACCTTCCAAAGGCCAACTGGGGATATGATGGGGATTTCACAGGCATCAGCATCAAGGGTACTCCATCAGTTCCTGGATGCCATGTCAGCACATGCCGGTGAGCACATATATTTCCCCAACACCCGTGAGGTGTTGGCCAGCAATATGCAACTGTTCCACCAAATAGCAGAATACCCAGAGGTAGTGGGGCTATAGACTGCATGCACATATGCATCAAAGCACCACCCAGTGAGTGGGGTAGGGTCTACATCAACTGCAAAAGCTTCCCCTCCATCATCTGCCAGGTTGTGTGAGATGCCCAGGGCATAATAATGAATGTGTGTGCTGGATGCCCTGGAAGCTATCATGATTCCCACATCTGGCATCTGACACAGCTGTACCAGAGATTTGCCAATGGGGACATCCCTGATGGTCACCTAGTGGGGGATGCTGGATATGCACTGGAGCCGTGGCTGATGACACCCATCAGAAATGCACACACACCCGAAGAAGAACTCCATAATGAGGCACACGCACAAACCAGAATTATAATAGAGCATGTGTTTGGGATGCTGAAGTCATGGTTCCAGTGCCTGGATACATCTGGTGGAGCCTTGCAGTACTCACAAGCTACATGTGCCCAAATTGTCATCGTATGTGCCATGCTACACAATATGATTCTGTGGAAACAGCTGCAGCAGGAACAGCATGGGGTAGGGCCACACAGCCCCTCACCATTGCCAAGGCCTGCACAGGGACAAACTGACTCAGAAGCGGAACAACCTGAGCCTGCCCCAGTAGGCAGAAGGAGGCATGCCCAGTATGCCCTGACCTTGACAAAGAGACAATGCATAGCACATACACTGACACAGGAAGGAGCCAGGGAATAACACCTCTCTCTGACTCTCACATACAGTAAAAGGGATGCCAAACATTGCACTACCTGTGCCTAACCATATACAGGGAGTGTAGTATGTGCATTCAACATAGACAGCCCTGCAGCACCACCCTCAATACTGGGACACCCACAAGGTAAGTGAATCACACATGCCAGTCAGGGGGGTTCACATACCCAACAACAGTCACTGCCAGCAGGACAGGTGTAGACAAACGCAAACAAATGTGGTGTTATGGCCTCTGAATGAGGTCTATGGTAACTTCGCCCCAGGCCTACACAGACAGACTACAGCAGGTCAGGCAGTGGGATATCAGTTCTGAAGGGTAGGAAGTCAGAAACTAATATGTAGGTAATAAAAAGCTAAGATCTGTTGTACACTGGTATGTCCCTGGTCAGCACGATAGGTAATACAACAGACTGAAATTGAGTACCCGACATACCAGTACAGTCCTAGCAAATGTGTACAAGTGTCAGATGTGCCCCCCCATCTTATGTAGAAATGTAGTCACAGTCTTGTGTGCCCCCCCAATCCTGTTTAGAAATGTAGAAATAGTCAGATGTGCCTCTCCATCCTATGTAGAACTACAGAAATGTAGAAATGCAGAAATGTAGTAATAGTCTATGCTGAATGATCAATGGATACCCTGCAAAGACAGCATGGTACAGTAGGTGGTCAACACAAAGGTCAGCACTGCAGTACAAACTACCTGGACTCAATCCACACATTCATTACAGATGGGCATACTGGGGATGCTCACACACTTAGAGAAATGAAGGCATTGTTAGTCAACAACATACTGAAAGGTCATAGTGGGCGTGCTAGCACCGTTATGAAGGCCATGTCTGCAAACACCAGTGGACCAGACATATCTGGTAGCCACAGATGTTAGTGCAGACACTCCTTAGTATGCCCCACTCAAGCTTTGCACACACAGTGAATAGGACAACAGGCATATATGTAAGGACAACACACTATAATAAGCCAAAGGTAGACATACATAGATGTGTGGAAGAGGGTGAATGTGACAAGGAGCCATCCAGGCCTGTCTCACCCAGTACACAGGCAAAGAGCCACAATGACACGAGGGTCAGATGTCACTCACTGCAGATACTAGCCACTGGTATCTGTCAGCATTACAGAGTATGCGGTGCACGTACCAGCTGTGCAACATGACTGTGCAAGGAAGTAGTCATCTAGAAGCTGCTTACAAGTACCTGTGAAATATGACCTAGGTTGTGCCCGAGTGTGGCATATCAACCCCTAGATGAATGGGTTATGGCCCATGCACACACACTGCCCTCCCCATACCCCACTATGACAAGCCTGCTGAGGTCATCCACTGTGAAATACACCTTTGGGAGAGATGTATCCCAGTAATTTCCATAGTGAGTACTGTAATTGTGTGCTGCTGTTATGTACTAAACTCGTTAGGTAGGAGTTTTAATCCCAGCCTTGGCAACTGTGTGTGTGTCTGTCTGTGTAGAAAGCAATGCTTTTTAAGGTAGTCATACTCCCTACAATTTAAAGGCTCTTCTTTGGTAAGACTGCTGATGTCATCCACCTACAAATACACCTCTGGGAAAGCTGTATCCTAGTAATCCCTGTAGCGTGTCCTGTAACTGTGAGCTGCTGTCATGTGATAAAATAGTTAGAAGTTCTAACCCCAGTCTTAACAACTGTGTGTATGTGCATTTTTGTGTGTCTGTCTGACTCTGTCTGTGTAGAAAGCAATGCTTTTTAGGGTAGTCACACCCCCTACAATTTAAATGCTCTTCTTTGGTAAGGCTGCTGATGTCATCCACCTAGAAATACACCTCTGGGAAGATTGCATCGCTGCAGCGCATCCTGCAACTGCTAACTGCTGTAGTGTGCTAAAGTAGTTAAGTAGGAATTCTAACCCCTGCCTTGGTAACTGTGTGTATATGTGCATGCTTCTGTGTGTGTCTGTCTGACTCTGGCTGTGTAGAAAGCAATACTTTTTAGGGTAGTCACACCCCCTACAATTTAAATGCTCCTCTTTGGTAAGGCTGCTGATGTGATCTACCTAGAAATACACCTCTGGGAAGGTTGAATCCTAGTAATCTCTGTAGCGTGTTCTGTAACTGCGAACTGCTGTAGTGTGATAAAGTAGTTAGGTAGGAATTCTAACCCCAGCCTTAGCAACTGTGTGTGTGTGTGTGTGTGTGTGTGTGTGTGTGTGTGTGTGTGTGTGTGTGTGTGTGTGTGTGTGTGTGTGTGCATGTGTGGGTCTGTCTGTCTGTATAGAAAGAAATGCTTTTTAGGGTTGTCACACCCCCTACAATTTAAATGCTCTATTTTGGTAAAGCTGTTGATCTCATCCACCTAGAAATACACCTCTGGGAAATTTGTATCCCAGTAACCTCTGTAGCTCATTCCATATCTATGTACTGCTGTTGTGTAATGTAGAGCGCTAGTGGGGTTTGATTCCCACCCATGACATGTCTGTATGTTTTGTGTGTGTTTCAATGTCTGTGTTGGGTACAATGCATTTTAGGCTAGTCACACTCAGTACATGTCAAATGCCCTACTTTGGCTATCCTGCTGATGTCAGCCAATGTGATATACACCTTTGGTGAAGGAGTTTTCCAGTACTCCCGTGGTGTGCCCTATAACAGCTCCATGCTATAGACCTCTGTTATGGGTTCTATACCCACACAAGTTGGTTGTGGATGTTTTGTGTGTGTTCCAATGTCTGTGTAGGGAACAATGCATTTAGGCTAGTCACACTCAGTACATGTCAAATTCCCTACTATCTTGCTGATGTCAGCCAATGTGATATATACCTTTCAGGAAGGAGCACACCAGTAATCTCCATGGCACGTGATATACCTGCGTAGTGCTGTAGTGTAATAAACTAGTTAGGTAGGAGTCTACTCCCTGACATGCCAGGTGTGTGTGTGTGTGTGTGTGTGTGTGTGTGTGTGTGTGTGTGTGTGTGTGTGTGTGTGTGTGTGTGTGTGTGTTTGTAACTTGTATCCTGTGTGGAGGTGGGTGTGAGTGTGTGACACTTGAGCCCAATGTGGAGCGCGTTTTGCAAATTTCTTATATGATGGCCCTAGTATATATCACAATGTCCACTGTACAGGGATAACAGATGCAAAATAGCCAAGAGACCAGGGTGCAAATCCATACCCATACATGTGACATCAAGGCCAGGCAATTACAGTTAGCAACCCCAGTATTACCCAGAGCACACTATCACCCCATGTCTCATACACACACACACATGCAGAGGCAACAGCCAATATGTGTGTAGTACACTGCATATTGGCGACTGGTAGTAACTATGGAGTGAATGCAATGACCTACAGAGGGCATGGCACCCTGTCCATCTGTCCAATAGGCACATACATGCAGACAGTGTACCTTCCCCATGTTCCCCATTGGAAACCTGCAACACCTGTGGTGCCATCACATGTGACCCACAAGAGACATACCATGCCTGACAACATGCCCTGAATGGACAGATGCCACTGACACCAGGGAATGTTGCTAGCATGCTATCAATGTAGGTGCAGGGGTAACCAACTGTCCATTACCAGTTCCTGCCACAGGTGGCCAAGACTGACACATCTGATGATAATCCGTGCACACAACATGGGCCCAACACCCCAGGTACAGTCCCACATGTCACTGCATATGCATGTGGGAGATGAGCACATCCCAGACACTGCCCATGTCATAGACTAAGAAACACAAACATGGCAAGCAATGCACAGCATTGGCCACATGCAATAATCACCCAGGTGATTGGATGGTGGATACAATACCCACCTGTGTGGGCAAATGTAGAAACCACAGCCCTGAACTACAATGCAGACCATTGTCATGTGGTCTGATGCCAAGGTATACCCATCACCTAGCCTTGTATAGCCATCTTGCACAGTTGGCCACCACATACCCATGCATAAATTCACCCATGCATGTCAGTACTGGCACCCTGTGTGATTGTGTGTGTGTTGTATGATGTGTATGATCACATTAACACTCACTATAACCCCCAATGGCATACTGAAGCATGCTGTCTGATGCTAGACACCTCCCCATACCTTTTGCCCATAGAACCTCCGTATGACCCATGTGGTGCATGTGATATCTGCACAGTGATGAGTTGTAATCCTGGCCCTGTCAAGTTTGTCAATGTGCATGCATCCCTGTGAGAGTGTGGCTGTGTTGACACTGGCACCTGTTCATGCAGACAAGCATGTGTACTTCACCTACCATATAGCTACCACATCCCAGTTACAGATGTCACTCACCATCACATATATGTTCTGAGGACTCCACAACAAGTTACCTATGTGGCACATCCAGTGACTGCATAGGACTGTGATAGCACTACATAGTCATAAGGGGTTTGATACCCTGTGCTGGTTGGTGTGTTGCAGTAACATGTTTAGGTTTTACTCTCCCACCACTCCTTAATTTGTCAGTGCCTCTGTCTGCCTCTCTCACTCCCTCTCTGGTGGATGTGGAGACCTACACTTGCTTTTCTTACGCAGCAGCATGTGCATTTTAAGTGATGCTCATGATCAGGTGATGGCATCAGCATGAATTGCAGTCCTCCCCTAGCTGATTGCACGTGGAACAGCTGTGGTAACATTCCCATAGCCATTGCATGGAAAACACACTTCAATATCTAGGAACATCATGCTGGTGTTGGCCTTCTTCATTCACTGTGAGCAGGAACTAGAGTTGTTGTTTGGCAAACAGCATCACATATGGATTGGGGATTTACCTCTAACAACATACACTGTGGAAACAGGGCAACACACAGGAGGGGGATGTGCCTGACATGACTACAGACTGTAAGTGTTGCTATACTGCATTTTGAGTAATTGTTTAACAGTGTGTGTGTGTGTGTGTGTGTGTGTGTGTGTGTGTGTGTGTGTGTGTGTGTGTGTGTGTGTGTGTGTGTGTGTGTGTGTGTGTGTGGATATGGCTGTCCTACATGTTTTAATACCTGTCATATGTTTATGAAGAATCCCCATCTGTAGGGTCATCTACAGACTGAGCAGTGTGTTGTTCCTTTGGTGTCATGTGTTACCCACAGAGCATCTATCTGTGAACTGCAGAAGGTAGTGTCAGGACTGTAGTTTGTAGATGGTGAAAGCCAGGACAGTTACTGACTTCATATCTCTCATAAGACATATGTTGCAACAAACCCTGTTACAACAGAAAATGTATGAGGTCATCACAGCAACATGTCAATATTGGCCCTGTGTATGTGCTTCCAGCCACAGCTCTGTCAACCTTTTGTACATATGTCATGCATTAAGAGGTGCATATGTGCTGTACACCATCATTAGTGTCATCATATCTGATACCAAGCCAGTGAGATATCAGACTGCTACACATGTTATGTACAGTAGGGATTATATTTGATGACATGACCTGGACATTCTGTGGTTATTTGTACAGTACTAAGGTCTGTGTACTTATGGTGAATGCCGACAGTATTTGTATTGTTAATATGTACCTTGGCCTGTGTACAGACTGTGGTAGATGTCATCATTCTAAGTCCCTTCCTATCTGATGTTACATGCTGCTCCACTGCATGTTACCATATTGGCTTACATGTTTGTAGGGCCATACACACACATGTCCCATACCACAGAAGGGCATCAGACCACACTGTGTAGTGGCCCAGTATATGTAGGGTCAGTGTGTGAGTGGCACATATGAGGATGGTGTTGAACAGATAGTCTATATACTGTAATATTATGCTAGCTTACCATATGTGGCTGTGGCAGTGTTCACATTGGTTGTGGTTATGCACTTTCACACAGGTGCATCTTAACCTGTGCTGTGCCATGCCTGTAGAGCCTCCTATATATGCAGGTACATGTGCATTCCCCCATAGGAGATGTAGGCCAGTGTTTAGCTAGTCTGCCTGTAGCCTGCACAGTGCTTTGTTACATGCCTAGCAGCTTAGTGTACTTACCCAGCGAGGTGACATGTAAGATACTTTCCAGATGTACTGCTGCTGGACCTCCCTTAACAGTCATGTATGTCAGACAGAGCAGTGGGATGCTGTACAGATGTATGTCAATATCTCGTAGGTAGTATGTGGCCATGGCACCTCTGTAGCAGCAGTTATTAAGTGTCAGGACAGACAGAGTTGTGACTGCATAACTTAAGGTGGGCAAATGTATACCAGTTGTTATGTGTTATACACATCTACATGGCTGTTATCATCCATATTGTCAGGCTTGGTCCATATGTTCTCCACTAAGGGGTTCTGTGTATACCTCTGGAATGTACAGAGTGTGCTAGAATGTCCACATCTATTGGCCAATATCTCTGCTGTAGTCCACAGGATTGTTACGTGCTTGCAGAGGTACTGTACTATGATGTCCTAAGGATATCTGTCAGTTGCCAATGGCGCACATGTGAAAAACAGATGTGACCTCCCACACACAGCATGTCTGTGAAGACAATCCCTATTACAGTATCTATAGTCTGCTAATATACCTGCTATACATGCCTGACATCGCCTTGCACTACGAAGGTGGAACTATTGGGGCTGGGGTATGGTACACCCCATGTTCAGGACATATAGTGAATATATATTTACATATTATTATCCAGATATCTATATAGATAATTACACATGTACATATCAACATATATAGATGGGTGTGTATATGTACATAGATATGCATATACACACCCATATATATATACATATACAGGGCAGTATGTCTACACATATACAGATAGATATACATATGCACATATATGTGTACCATGCTGCCATGCTTGCCAGCAGTACACTGCTGTTTTATCCCCCACACATACTGTGGGGTGGGGGCCATATATGTGTGGCCTTCACCTACACAATACATGTGTTCCCATATGCACACCAGAGGCCAGTGTATGTAACAGTATGTTTGCGATACCTAAAAATAAAACCATTGGTGTAAACAAAGTCACCCGTGAAGTTTATTGTTATTACCAGGAAAACATTCGTCCCATGCGGGACCACCCAAAAATTAGGTGTTTTTCTTTGTGGTAACCCCATGTCTCCACAGGTAAGCATGGCTGTGCTCATATGTGCATGGACTACAGCGTCTGGAAGACCGAAGATACTTGGGTTGGGACAACGTACAAGATGAGTCCCAAGGGAAGGAGGAGTGGAGTGTGGGCAAAGTGTGGTGGTGTGGTAGCTATGGGCCGGTAATCAGAGAAGGGAATGGTGTCTGTGTGTGTGCAGTGGGGGGTGGAAATGTGGGAAAAGAAAACATGGGTCGAGGAGAGGTTGGGTGGGATGGGCCTGTACTGGTCGGTCCACCTAGTGGGTAGGGGAGAGGGGAATGAAATATAAAAAAATAAAACAAAAATGAAAAATAATTTAAATACCTATTTAAATAAAACAAATAAAATACAATAGACTTGGCAGTGTATTGCAGGTTGGATGTGTTTGGCTGCGGGGGATATGCCGATTCGTACAAGACGTATATTGTTTGGGGCCTCTCAACCCCATTAACGGTGCATGTGGACATATATGTTTCTGTTAATCTACCATTGCTATCTACAGATGTATAGCCATATATACCTATATAGGTATATATATATTTGCTTACATATTTATAACTATGCCCGTGTATACCTGCAGAGATATATATCTGTGCACATATATGTAACTTGCTGTGTATATGTGGACATATAGATGTTGTAGATGTTGACATATATATATATATATATATATATATATATATATATATATATATATATATATATATATATATATATATGTATGTGTGTGTAGATGTTGGCATTTGCATCTATATATGTTCATATATATTTATATATATGTATATATTTCTGAATATATATATATATATATATATATATATATATATATATATATATATATATATATATATATATATATATCTACATGGGTCTACTTGATATGTTCGAAATTTCACAATGTCGAAATTCATATCGCCGAGACCATATGATCAACATTTGAAATGTCGACCATACAAGTAGAACATAAAACAACAAAAACAAACTTACCTTAATGCTGCTAGCAGGGGGGCTTTTCCCCCCTGCACCCCCTGTGGGGGGCTCTGCCCCCACACCCTCCGGAACTTAAATATACCAACTCCGAGATCGCACTACAGTGCGGAAGTGGAAATCTTTCCATTCCACACTGTAGGGAGATGCCAGTTCCCCATGGTTGACATTTCAAATGTCGATCATATGGTCTCGGCCGTATGAATGTCGACATTGTGAAATGTCAACCATTCGAAGGGGACCCATCTACATATATAGATATGTTGTATCTGTTTAGATATTAATATATTTACACACACACATACATCTAGATGTTGGAATACATTCTCTGTACTGTTGCATGACCTGGCTGGATCTTATGTTTCTGAAAACATCAGATTTAGGTATATTTGGTATGGCTTAGTGGTAGATCACTTTGTGTAATATGGTCATGGGTTCAAGCCTTGCACTGGCTGTGTATTTTGTTGCTGGGTAGAACACAGGCCATTGGATACAGAGTGATTAAGGCACTTTAAAACAGTTGTAAGCAGGTCTGTGCAGGTAGGCACTGCTAACTTCTGGTTGCAGGTTCCTACACTCAGTTAGCTTCTCAGTTGCTTAACCTGTGTAGGCATTGCTTACCCCCGTGCAAACGGGCTTAAGCCCACCTACTGCTGCTTAAAAGTGCTTACTCCCGTTTACCCCCGTGCTAATTTCTTTAAAAGAAAAGAAAAAAATGGTTGATAGGAAAGTGGTGAAAAAAAGGGCACAAAGAGGGAAAGACAGTAGGGAAAATATCCAGGGATGTGCAGGAAGGGTATAGGGAAGGTCCATAGCTGCCCATTTCTTTTACAGCTACAGCTGTGCATATACACTGTATTTGGAGGTAGATTTGGACACTCAAACACCTTGGGGGGGTGAGGACAAAAATAATTTGTTGTGATGCCAGTTAGACCAGATTACATGTGTCCAGTGGACATGTGTGCGAAATGGACAGCTATGTATGGGGCAAGATTTTTTTGTGGGCAAAGACTGCCTTTTTTTTTTCAGGTGAGAGTGGGATATTGAGGAGGGATAGTAGGTATATTTGGGGAGGTAGGTTGGGTAGGTTAACAGACAAGACAAACAAGACGCATACAGGGGCGGTATATGATACATGGTGGGGGTAAGCACCTTGTACGGGGAGGGGTGTTTGGAAGTTGCAAGCCCATGAGCCCCCAATGGAAAAAGTGGGACTGAGGTACCCACCCATGGCCAGTCACCACTGCACCTTCACAGCCCCAATGGTGACTGTCCTGGGGGCTGGATAGGAGGGGCAGGTTCACCCTCTAATTGCGCCACGTGGCCCTCAAGCTGGTGTAGCTTGTCTCCAATCTCCTTGTCGAACTTGCTACACACCACAGCCCAGACCTGATGGTGGGTGACAGGTACTTCTCCACCCCTACTCCCGGGGGGGCTGAGCCCCATCCCCTGCGGCGGTTCCACCCAAAGGTGGTGCAGGGCCAATGGACGAGGAGGTTGCAAGCTGGGCCCCAGACGTGCTGGTGCCCGGTGCCATGGCCAGCTGAGGTGGGACAGGTGGGTCAGCTGGGACCGGCCTTCCCATACGAGCTATGGTGTTGCAGTTTTAAGAAAGATATCAGTTATTAGTAGACAGCAGCATTCAGGATTAGTTATAACAGCATGTATAGGTATTCCCATTAACCCAAGACATCAGTTTTACAACAGTTGCAGAGCAAGCAGAACATATGCATATATGGGACAACAGTGGCCATTATAACAGCATGCATGTTTCATTGGTGGTAGCAGGCCATCAATATGGGAGTATTTTAACATGGCACATGCATAGAACCAAATGTGAATATTTACAAATCAACAGGGCATATGTCCCGACAGAAGTTTGGAGTGTACACGTACCCATTGAGGTGTGTAATTAGGTTATTGTAGCACATATGGTGGGGATGAGAGAGAGAGGTCCATTAACAAGTAATATATCCCTGTAGTATTCACAACTTTCTTAGTCACTGTAGTGATCTGTCCCTTACATGTATTATTACACTACCCACTGTCCTTACTTTGTACAATGGTATGTTTGTAGATTAGTATCTACATGTACTGTGTCTTACGTATAGTCTACACCTCTTACCTGTTATAGCTGTTGAGAAAATCACTGTTAACATTACCTGACAATTTCTCCACATACTCCCAGATTCCATGTTGATGTTACACACATACCTAACAATCTGTTATTGCACACACTCTGGTCATGGCCTGACAGGATGCAGGTGTTAATGTGACATATTTTGAGAATAGCTGTCATACACTTTGGGTGGGATGCTACAATGACAGGTTTGTTTTCATATGCATTCTCTGACTATGTACAGGTCTGACTATCAGTTATATGTCAGTAGAAGCGCCTACATTTCTTGGATCATCACACTGATATGTCAGGGGGACAGGTTACCGGGCAGCAGATTTGCACTATTTATCTTGACATGCTGGACAGATCAGAACAGTTGAGGGGTATGACTATGCATACATCTTACTACCTGAACATTCTGCCACAGTCTGTACAGTTGATGGTTATGATTATGTTTACAATCTGAACATTCTAGCAAATTCTGTACAGTTCTTGGGTCTAATTATGCATACCGCTGTCTATCTGAACATTCTCGCAAACTCTGTACAGTTGTGGAGTATGATTATGCGTACAACTTACTATCACTCCTGGGATGCAAACCCCTGCTGTGTGTGGTAAAAATATTACAGCTAACATCACAGCACACTGTGCTGTCAGGGAGCTGGTGTGAAGTACTCCAATATTTTCTGTGTAAGTCTTCCTCAGTTGTACAATATGACTGATCTCTTGGGACTTCCAACATTGTTATACTGAACTTCCTACACATTTTATCTGCGTTCAACAGTGTGGGTAACACTGCTTAATACAACAATACCATTTATAGAATGCAACAATACAACAACATATAAAAGCAGAATGCACACAAGCACTCCAGGGGTTATACTTTTATTCACAAGATATTAAACCTTTATTTCCACACAACATATATGACTGTCTTCCTTTCATATTGTCTAGTTTATTCAGTACATCCCATACACAATACATTTTTATACTGGTACTACACTTTCTAGAACTGTTATATGTATTTGTTATGACAGTACATGCAAGATTACTACTAACCTGCCACGCGATGCAGACTTTGCAGCCTAGCAGCATGGGCTTGCTGGTTCACAGCCCACACAGCTGCAGCTGTCAGGGAAATACAGTGATATTTAGCCATTACCTACCCATAGTATACATAAGCTAGGTAATCATTATCTATGTAGTAGAATGGGTACTTAGTGCTGGGGCATTGACTATCTGCCTTGATTCTTGGATTCACTGCTCCAAGAGATCACCCCTCCACCACTTCAGGTCAGGATGGTGATGCCTGACCGGCTCACTAGTCCAGGGGATACCAGTGGCACTGGTGAGGTCACGGGTGAGACTGTCCCAGGCCTCCACTTTATACTGAGAGCCCTGGTACTGGCCCTGCAGTAGTCTCTGCTCATGGTGTTTTACCAGGAGCCATACCAGGGATCTGGACTCCTGGGTGCCCCAGCACTGCGCTCTAAATAGAGGGCCTTCCCCAGCTTGAACAATTATGCCTACAGTAGGGAGCTGCAACCAGTTATGGGAAGTGTTCGTGCCTATGGGGTTTAAATATGCCTGATTTCCTGCACTTTCCCATGATTGGATGGTTTTGAAAAGGCTAAGCTATGAGCACACCTGCTTACCTAATGCTGTCATTGCTTAAAAGGGTATACCACTGGGCAGATTGAGTTAGCCAGCCTACACATTGCTTACATCAAGTAAGCTGAGCTGTGCAATGCTTAGCATTGCTTCATATTTAATTAGCATTATATTTTCCTTTTGGCATTGATTTATTATTTGTTACATGGTATACCTGTGTCTGGTATCTGTGATTCATGTGTATGCACACACTGTATGGGGTCCTGGGGACTTCAACACTTTATTACAATAACACCTCACATCTGGCCTTACTGCAGTACTCCAGTTCACATATTTATGTTATGTAGCAGGTTACACAGCATCAACCTGTACATACATTCCTTTCACATGTTCAGTTTGAATTTCCTGTGGTGAGGATTTGTTGAAACCTCAGTCTTGCATGCTGCTATGATGGCTTAGTGGTTAACTGCTATGACTGTAGTGTGCAAGGTCTTGGGATAGAGCCTTGCAGAGGCTGTTTATTTTGTTGCTGGGCAGAACACAGGCCATTGGATTCAGAGTGGTTATGGCACTTTAAAGCAGTTGTACGCGTGTGTGCACGTGTTTGCGCGACGGTGAGCACTGCTAACATCTGGGTACAGTTTCTTATACTCATTAGCTTCCACATTGCTTAATCTGTGTAGGCAGTGCTTACCCCCACACAAACGCACTTAAACATGCTTACTAGTGCTTATATATGCTTACTACTGCTTATGTGTGCTTAAACCTGCATACTAGTGCCTTATTCATTCTGACACTGATACTTTACATGTGCATTTCCTGCAATACTCCAGTTCATAAATATATGTTATTTAGTGGATATTGCAACAATAATATTGGTTATAATGTGCTTTGCAATGTAAAATAGACTATGCTGCAGTGGGACTCGAACCGGGGATGTCTGCTCGTTAGGCGACTGCTCTACCCACTACATTAATGCTGTGTAGCTAAGCGATGGGCACACCCGTGCACCTACAGTTGACTGTACTTGGATTTTTAAAAAATATGAATACATGGATTTCTTCATTTAATTTGTATGTACTGTTGCTGTTGTACGCATGGGGACGGTTGGTGGAGATATGTGGACACCTATGAGCAGTCTCGCTCATTTATTTATTTTATTTTATTTATTTTACATTTGTTGACTGGGCTAGTCTAGCTGGATATATGTCCATTTTCAGTAGAGGCCCGGGGAGATAAGCTCCACTTTTATAATTTTAATGATACTAAGTTAAAACCATTAAGCACTACATGTAAACATAATAACATAATAATAAGATATAAACATTTTTGACATTGATACTGGTGATGTGGTACAAAAAGTGATGGAATGACAAAGTATTGTAGAATATGACATTCATGAAGTATACAATAAACATGCACTGAGAGAGGGATTAAGGAAAAATCAGCTGAAAAAGAAAGTAAACTTAGTCAGGGGTGAAATAAGTCAGCTGTCAAGAAGTAAAGTTAGTCAGGATAAGTATAGGGGCACAGCCATTGTGTTTTGAGGTAAAGTTTGAGTTTCTTTTTAAAGGGAGACTTTGAGGGAATAGAAGAAAGTTCAGAGGGAAGCAGGTTCCAATCTTTTCCAACAGTGTTTGAGAAGAGAGTCTCGGCCTTGTTGTTTGACTTGACAGAGTCTATAAGAAGTTTGTGTGCAGATCTCAGGGATTTTAGGTTGTGGTATGGGCGAATCAGACTGGATAGTATAGGTGTTTTGTCAGGTTGATAAAGAATTTGATGGGCTATGCTTAGCTGGTTAATTTTTAGTTGCTGTTGATATTCCAGCCAGCCTAGTTGTTTTAAATTAGTACAGTGGTGGGTTCTGTACGGGTTTCCTGTGGCAAATCTGGCTATGTTGTGGTAGGAGTTCTCTAGTTTTGACAGATTTTTTTTGATAAGTTGGTAAAAATGGGGGAGGCATAGAGAAGGGGTGAGATAAGGTGGGAGTGGGCTATAGTTGTTCTAGATTCTGGAGTGAGGAAAGGTTTGATTCTGTAAAGAGAGCCTATTTTTTTATTAATGGTTTTCAGTGTGTTGTTAATATGGGCATCGAAGTTAAGGTTGTTGTCAATGGTAATGCCTAGTAGTTTGGTAGTAGACTCTTGTGATATAAGTGTGCCGTTTGTTGATGTTATAGTAAAATCAATGAGGGGAGATTTGCTCGAAGGTGTGAAGAGGAGCAGTTTAGTTTTTTTAGGGTTGAGTAGTAGACAATGCTGGGAAAACCATTATTCTACAGAGTTAAATATGTGTTGAGTGAGGGAGTGAAGGTGTGATACAGATGTGGCTGAACAGATAAGCATTGAATCGTCTGCGTACTGTATACATGTGGCTTGGGGAGCTACTTGGTGTAGGTCATTGATAAATAAAGAAAATAGGAGAGGACCTAGTATAGACCCTTGTGGGACACCAATGTTGACAGGTAGTTGGGAGGATAGAGTGGAGTTCCAGAGTACTGCTTGATGTCTGTTGTTTAAGTAGGACTTAAACCAGTTAATAGATTGGGTATCAATTGATAAGGATTGGAAAATGTGAATGAGTATTTGGTGGTTGACCATGTCAAAGGCTTTGGACAGATCTAAGAAAAGTGCTGAGGAAAGTGTGTTCTTGTTGCGATTTTTGTTGATTGTGTCTGTAAAGGAGAGGAGGGCTGTGGTTGTACTGTGGGATGGTCTGAAACCATGTTGGGTGTTAGAGAGTAGGTTATTATGGAGAAGGTGGTGAAGCAGTTGTTTGTGGACACACCTTTCCATGATCTTAGATAGGGGCGAAAGAAGGGCTATAGGGCATTAATTAGAAATTTCAGTAGAATTTCCACCCTTATGAAGTGGGATAATGTGGGAGATTTTCCAAAGTTTAGGGACATATCCTTCAGTGATGGTTCTATTTATCAGGATTGAAATTGGGAAGGCTATTGCTTTAGCTGCTAATTGCAAGTATTCCGCGGGTAATAGGTCAGCAGAGGGAGCACATGGTTTGAGTTTTTTTAGAAGGGAGAGAATATAAGTTGTCGGGACTGGTTGGAAGTGAAAAGGTGGGGGTGAGTTTAGGTTGCTGTTAGACATGCGTGTGTTTTTGATGGGGAGTTGACTTGCTAAGGTTTGAATAGTTTTGATGAAGAAGGAATTAAAGGAATTTGCTGTTTGGTTGGGGTTATTTATGTCAGAGCCTTGTGGGTTGGGCGTGACAGGTTTGCTTGGCTGTAGTAATTGATTTATGGTTGCCCAGAACTTTTGTGGGTTATTTTGGCGAGAATGTTGAGGTTTCAGGTAATAATTTTTTTTATCGTTCATTATTGCTTTTTTAGTTTCATTTCTTAGTTGCTTAAAGATTTGGTAGTCTGCTGTGTTTTTAGTTAAGCGAGATTTGTTCCAGGCTTTATTTCTGAGAGTGATTTTTTGTTTGGTTTCTATAGAGAGCCAGGGGGCAGGTTTAGTTTTGATTCTAGTGGAGCGTGTGGGGGCATGGTAATTGAGGATAGTTAGAAACTTAGCATTAAAGAAATCAACAGCTTCATCTAGTGGAAGATGTTTTAAGGGTGTCCAGTTGCATGCTTCCAGTTCAGTTTGAAATAGCTCCAAGGTGAATTTTTTTGGATCTGATTGTTCTGGTTATGATTTGGGTAGGAGGGTTGGTTTTAAGCCTGATGATGTAGGTTAGTAAGTGATCACTTATATCATCAGGGAGGGTTCCTGTTTTATAAGTATGGGGTTGGTTGTTGGTGA
The DNA here is from genome assembly GCF_019279795.1 of Protopterus annectens. Taxonomy (NCBI): domain Eukaryota; kingdom Metazoa; phylum Chordata; order Ceratodontiformes; family Protopteridae; genus Protopterus; species Protopterus annectens. The sequence goes on along the minus strand of NC_056725.1, from coordinate 669,976,349 downwards.
GTATCCAGTCTATGGTACTTTCCTTTTTGTTAATTTTATTTATTCTAGTGGGGGAGGTGATGGTCTGAGAGAATCCATAAAGGTTAATATGGCTAGTAGGTTGTATGTTGTTACAAGATTGCCAATCGATGTTTACATCACCTAAGATGATTATCTCTTGAGGTAAGTTTAGTGATAGCCAACATAGGATCTTTTCTATGGTTATGGTTATGGAAATGGTTTTCTATTTCTTACCACTTTCTGTTGTTCTACATTGCAGGGGGGTGTTTATTCTGAGAGCTCTGCTCTCAGACACACCCACTGCACTCGTACACGCTCCGTGTAAGCCTGGGAGCTCGGGCAGCGCCCCTTCTTAATTTGCATGGCATGCTGCCATTTTACTGCTAGACAGATGCTTCCATGCAGGACTAAGCTAGTCCTGCATGGAAGTTTAGTAAATCCGGGGGATATTTTTAATTAACTTCACATTATCAGGTGTGTATAACTTTAATGTTTTTAATCAATTATATCATGTGACTTTGAATAGGGGTATATATTGGAGTGTTTTTTAGTGTGATTTTGTTGTTCTGATATTAAACAAAAGTGCTCAACAACTGTCATTAAAGCTTTGTGGTTTAATATTCCTACTGGTTCTGGTTCCTTTGGAGTTTACTTTGCAACTTTGTTCCTGGTTTGTTTCTTACGTCAGGTGTCAGTATTTTCAGTCTCGCGAAAATGAATGTCAGTGTTCTGGTCTTCATTTTTTTAAAGTAGATCCATATATATGTAGATATATATATATATATATATATATATATATATATATATATATATATATATATATATATATATATATATGTGTGTGTGTGTGTGTGTGTGTGTGTGTGTGTGTGTGTGTGTGTGTGTGTGTGTGTGTGTGTGTGTGTGTGTGTGTGTGTGTGTGTGTGTGTGTGTGTGTGTATATATATATATATATATATATATATATATATATATATATATATATGTATTGATATATGTCACAATCCCCAGTGTCGCAAATATTACCCATGCCATTAATGTTGACAAACAGCTATTACTTGTGCCATTAGTGTGTATGTACTGTGTGCATAATCATAACAGGTATCACACATGCATCTGGTATAACGACTTGATGGGGTTTCTGCACTATCAGACAATAATGTTTATGTCACAAGAAGAATACCTAGGTATGGCCAATAAGATGTGTAGCAGCTCACTGTGGCAAAGGTGGTTCACTTCAGTTACACATCACTGAAAGATGTGCAGTGACGTGCATGAAGAAGGTCCATTGTACTCAGTTATTGGTCTGATTAAGGCTGTGAACTATGGAGGTATTATGGCCTATAATGTGGATGTTCTTCACATACTCAGTAGCTGTGTTACATACAAAGGAGTAGTGCAGCACTGTGGCCACATGCTGATGGACTTTCCACATACCATCTACCTCAAGACACAGGTCACATACCTATTGGTCTGACTATAAGGTGTGATGTCTACTTATACTTGGGTTGTGTGTTTGTTTTCCTGACATAACAAATCCCTCATCTGTTTATGTCATTGCAAGTGTTGTAATGGCTGTGGCAGCAATCTTTGGTGTGTGTGTTGATACTGTATTATACTAATGTCACAGCTGGAGTCAATGCTTGCCAACAATCTGTAGTCCTTCAGACAGCTCTTTGGACACAGGATGTGTATATCATTTGTGATGTCTGCAACTTAAATAATGGACAGGAAAGGGCCTAGCAGACAGCCCTGATGTACAGACCTGATCACTGGACCTGAGATATAGTTCATTTCACAAATGTCAACATATTTCGATTCCACATATGTGATACAGTGGTCTCCCCATTTGGTGATATATGTGTTTATGGCCACATCTGACAGTGCTGAGTGAATACCTCAGTGTGGATTTGTGTCAAATGTCTTGGGCTTGTCAAGTTTAAACGGATGATAGAGTTGTCATCATGCATGCCCTTTTTGACCTCTTTGAGGACATCTAACAGAGGTAACAGACACGATGTAGCATTAACAACTCTCACAGGTCTGTTGCACACAGCTGAGATATTCCGTGTATCCATTTAGTAAAAGGTCCATGACGACATGTTGGTCTACCTCACAGATGAGGACAGTCAGGATATGTCTACACATGCATGCATCAGATGCTTTCCCCACCCCAACTCACATGGATGCATGTTAATGTACACCTTTCCACATGAAGATAGTCTGTGTGGAGGGTATGTTGAAGTGTGTATTTAACCATGTTAGGAAGGTGTATGTGATGAGTCATGTGATAGGTGATCTGTGATGTTTTCACATCCCATTGATTCTGAGTGATAGGCCTGGATGAAGGTAAGACAGTGCATATTGACTATCCTGATCTGGCCTAAGGTTTGGACGCAATGCCACATGCAAGTATCATTGAGAAGCTCTCCCAGCTGGATATTAACCTTTACATCACTACAGTTGGCTCACTGACAGAACACATACTGTGAAAGCTGCTGAATCAATCTGTCCCAGTAGAGCTGTCACCATTTGCTAACCACAGGGATCTTTGTTTGGTCCTTTATTGTTTGGAATCTATTTTTTGACAGTTCAGGCTAAAGTATATGGCCTTTGGCTTACCACATTTGCTGATTCATGCATACTGGCTGCAATCATTGAGTCCACCTGTGATGATAACATACTACAGGAGAGGCTAACACAGACAAATGATTGGTTACAAAGTCACACAGTCTACAAATAAATGCAAAAATGTGTCTTTATTTTGTCCTTCTGCAAAGTGGAATTCCCTGCTAATTAAAGCATTTATAACAGTCCCACTATGGTGAAACTAAGAGATGCAAGCACTGTGAACACACATAGATAGCAATCTGCTTTGACCACCAAGTGTCCACACTGTTATTGAAAGCCTGTATTGTGAACATCATAAGTCACACCATTGTATTCAGATCTGAGGATTATATTACAGCCCTGTACTCGAACTTCATCAGAACACTAATAGAGTATAATGCTCTCTTTTGTATGTACCCCACCAGATATATGCAATAGCTGGAGAGACCACAGAGATCCCTCACCAAAAAAACCCAGGGCCTACAAACCATGTCAAGATGTAAGCCAATAGACTAAAAGCCATGTCATTGTAATCGGGATAATTTAGGATGAAATAACTTCTGCCTGGCCTCCAGGCCAGTCTCTGACCATGCCCTGCTGAGAATAGTGCACATCCACAAATCAGATATAGCTGATGACATTAGTAGTGCCTGGTGAGGAGAATATGGTAATAGCAATGTCCCACATGCTGGTTTAAAAGGCCCTCTTTAATGTCAAGCAAGAGCACAAATACAGACACCACAGTTAACTACAGTGAGAAAAGAACCCTTACTTATCTAAGTACACAAACTACAAAACTCTCTGTTTAAGGCAAGTGCCACAGCTCAAATTTGACTTTGAGTATTTCAGACAATGCTTTATAGCTGATGACATCAGCAGTGTCTGGGGAGGAGAATATGGTAATAGCAGTGTCCCACATGCTGGTGTAAAAGTCTCTTTCTAATGTCAGGCAAGTGTACAACAACACACATACACACCACAGTTGACTGCAGTGAGAACAGAAGTTCTGCTTAAGTACACAGACTACAGAACTCAGTACTTTACACAAGTGCCACAGCACAAGTCTGATTTTTATAAGGCTGCAGGACAACTTATAGTAGATGACATCAGCAGTGCATGTTGGAGAGAAGATGTTGGGAGGCCAGCATGAAGTGGATGTGTAGGCATGAGCAAGTGTTGTCAAAATACTGTCAATTATTGGATGGAAGTGGTAACTGTAGGATGCACACTTATGTTCTTCTGGCAAGACACACACACACACACACACACACACACACACACACACACACACACACACACACACACACACACACACACACACACACACACACAAACTTAACTGTAGTGAGATCAGAACCCCTACTTATCTAAGTACACAGAATACAGAGCTCAGTATTTTATGAAAGCACCACAGCACAACTGTGACTTCTTCAAGGGTGCAAGACAGCTTATAGTGGATGACATCAGAAATGCATGTTGGTGTGATGATGTTGGGAAGCCTGCATAGGTTCATAGCTTCATAGGTTCATAGGAGGTTACTAGGCTAATGGGTCTAAGGCTTATACAAGCCTAGCCATGTAAAAACACAAGTACCCTTATTGAACATAGTTAGATGGTCATTGTTAGCAGACAGATTGTGTGATCAGCACCTACTGCTCCTGTCGATGAGGGACATAGCTGTCACCCCTGGGGTGAATTTATAATCACCCATCCAGTTGTCAAGGTTGTGCTTGAATAAGGTCATTCAGGTGCACTGCTTCACATGCAGTGGGAGCCTTCTACAGAGGAGTGACAATCTCTGGGAGATATATCTGCCTCTTCAGCATGTTCTGTGTATGTCACAGGTTAGGTTAAGATTCCTTGAGCAAGTTATTCTTGTCCCATTTGCTTTGTGGATGCCCAGCATTTTCAGTAGGTAGGGTCTGAAACTGCTATTTAGGCCAGACATAGGTCACCTCTCAGCAGCCAGTGGCACGTCTTTCAGTCTTTCCATGCATGTCATGTTTTGGAGGCCCTGGATTCTCCTGGTCAGAAACCTCTATGTTTTCTCTATCTGCTGCAGGAGACTGGTGAGGATTCTGGAAAATTTGTATAGGGCAAATATGTTAAATATATCCCAATTTCAGGGTCATTGTCCCCCATTATGTTAGCCTTTGTCCAGATGTCTTGCACTAAGAGACTGAGAGCTATCAGTGAATCCTTGATATTCATTGTGGCATTCTTTGCAAAACCATTCTGATTTAAACAGAGTGCTATACACGTTTGCTTACATAGTTTCCTGGTCAGCAACACTGTTGACAGCCACAAAACCCTCACTTACTTACATTTAAACAAGGTGGGCGGCTTGAATATGAAATGAGCACTGCTGCTCACTGTGCATCACTGCACACACATGTAAACTCTGTGTAGGCTTTGCTTGAAGCCTACACAGAGTTTATTGAATCCCGGGGAGATATATATATATATATATATATATATATATATATATATATATATATATATATATATATATATATACACACACACACACACACACACACACACACACACACACACACACACATACACACGCGCACGTGCACACACATGCATGCACGTGCACACACACACACACACACACACATACACACAAACACACATTTAAATCTGCTCAAAACAACTCATTCCTAATTGTCTTATTTTATAATTCATCTTATTTATTCACTGAACTACCTCATAGGGCCTTTGCCAATTGGACAATAATTTGTTTTCAGTGATAAGAACCAGAACTAAAAGGTTAATTACAGATTATAGGGAAGCAAAACAGCTACTATATAAAACTAACTGGAGTGAGGTGTTCAGTGGCAAAACTGCATATGGAATGTGGAAAGTTTTGAAAGAGAAATTGTTTGAGTGCAAAAAGTCAAAAAAAAATGTTTAGCATCAGAATCTAGGCACTCAACATCAAGGGGGTATAGTTCCATAAGAACAAGATACCTGATTAAAGTGAGAGACAAAAAATATAAGGAATGGAAGAGAGGTTGAACTACAGCTTTGAAAACTGAAATAAACAAGCTGGACAAACAGATTAAACTTAGTGTTAGACAAGATCAAGAAAAATTTGAAGAAAATTTATATAAAGATATTGAGCATAATAGGAAAGCTTTTTATAATTTATTCTCAGACACAACAGATTATAGATATATTTACAAAATCTTATGCAAAACATTTGGCTCCACAAAAAAGTTGGTAAGTTGTCCTAGTGACATCCAGGTAACCTCAGATACTGGAATCAGATTAGATCATATTGAAAAAGAACTGTGCAAACTGGATCCAAACAAAGCACAGGGAGGAGACTGAATAAGTAATAATGACCTGAGAACACTTCAGCAAGAACTTACACTACCATTATATCTAGGCATGCAACATCAAGGGGGTATAGTTCCATAAGAACAAGATACCTGATTAAAGTGAGAGACAAAAATATAAGAAATGGAAGAGAGGTCGAACTACAACTTTGAAAACTGAAATAAACAAGCTGGACAAACAGATTAAACTTAGTGTTAGACAAGATCAAGAAAAATTTGAAGAAAATTTATATAAAGATATTGAGCATAATAGGAAAGCTTTTTATAATACATTAGATGTGGAAGGAGTAAAGATACATAAACTGATAAACTGTGTGCAAATTCTAAAAATTTATTCTCAGACACAACAGATTATAGATATATTTACAAAATCTTATACAAAACAGTTTGGCTCCACAAAAAAGGTGGTAAGTTGTCCTAGTGACATCCAGGTAACCTCAGATACTGGAATCAGATTCTACATAAGATCTTTAATATTAACTATCATTTGTATCTAAATTGTATAATGCATCTTGGAGCTTTTTTCCCCGGGCCTCCACTGAAAATGGGTCAATTCGTCCCAGTGGACTTCCCCAGTAATCAAATTGCAAATAAATAAATCAGCATGCATATGTTGAAACTAGATCTATTGCTACTTGTAACATGATGCTCTATAACAATATAATAACAGCTATGAATGATAAATTGCGCTGTGATGTGATTTATATAGATTTAACTTCAGCATTTGACAGGGTCATACACAAAACACTGATCAATAAATTAGTACAACTAGGTATTGATGTACTGTTGATAAGATGGATGGCTGCATGGCTTACAAATAGGACATGGCAAGTATCACACACTAACTGGACAGGTAAAATCATTGGTTACAGTCAAGGTGTCCCACAGGACTCTGTCCTAGTCCCTTACTTGTTTAGATTGTATCTTTCAGGCCTTACGTTTTCATCTAAGGTGTTCTACAGTCTATATATTTATGACCTGAAATTGGGTAAACTTTTTACAAGTGCTACAGATAAGGCATGTCTGCAAAATAATTTGACTAAATTGACCATTTGGGCACAGGAGAATAATATGTTGATAAATACATCAAAAACTAAGCATATGAGATTTGGGAGACATAAACTGAAAGCTGAATATTTAATACAGCACAGTGATTGAAACTGTAGACTCATTTAAGGACCTTGTTATATGGGTAGATTCAGCTATGAATTTTTCACATCATATCAACCAACTGGCTAATGATAGTTATAGAAATATAGGTTGTATAAAAAGATTTATAATGTCTAGGAAATCAAACATAATGAAGTCATTGCTTGTTAGTTACATTAGACCCAAACTTGAGTATGGAATAACAATATGGAAACCCTATAGGAAAACAAGCATGAATAAACTGGAAAGAGTACAGCGGAAATATACAAAGGGCATCCATGGATGTGAAAATCTAAGTTATTATGAAAGACTAAAATATCTGAACTTGTACAGTGTCTCTTACAGATATTTAAGAGGAAATCTTATTCAGGCATATGGGGCATTTAGGGACAACTACCTCTGGGAATGTTTGCAGTTATCAAAAAGTACTAGAGAATCCTCAGCTAACCTATGTAGAAGATTCTATAGGAATGAGAAGTGCACTAACTGGTTCTCTGACAGAGTAGCTGATGATTGGAACAGACTACCAAATTACATTAAAGCAAGTACTAGCTTAGATATTTTTTAAGAACAGCCTGGACATTTATTATGGGAACCAGTGTATTGGATTATTGGCAAGCTAGAAGGGCATTAATGCCCATGCTTGAAACATTTGTATGTATGCATGTATGTATGTAAAAACTGGTCCACCACCAGGAACTGACCAATCTGGACATTTCTGTTATAGACTCCATTTTGCCCTTTCCATGTGGTCTGGTGTATTTTCCCTAGTTAGCTTTGCCATGATGCCCCATACTTCCTCTGTGGTTCTTCAATATTTATTTTCAAAGTCTCATTCAGTGGTTTCAGCACTACTTTTGGTTCTGGAGGCTAAGCCTACTCTCAAAACAGTTGGAACCTCTACACCTACCCAGTAGCTTTGTGGTGCATGGATAAAGGTCTCTTTCCTTACACCAGTTTATCCATACTTTAGTCTGATGTCGACTAGCCATAGTTTCCCTTGGCCTCAGTAGCCATCTACTCTTGGTAATGATAGGTAGAGTGACAAAAAAGTTGTGGTTGCCCACTGTTTCTGCCTGATGTGAAATTCTCAAGTAATGAATACAACCGTGTTTTTAAGCATGGTATGGTTTTATTGGCATGGCACAAGATATTCTATGTTTCACCAGAAATATAATCAAAATTGCCAACAACAAAAATGTAAAAGATTGCAATAAATTTAGCAACAGTCATGGTAATAACCAGCACAGGTACAAAGAATCTTCCTTAAAACTGACAGTGTTTCAGAATTCCATCCTCTGGTAGTCCCATGCAAAGAAAGAAAATCTTTCATGCAAAAGTCTTTTCCCTAAAAAAGCATCAGTTAAAATCCAGGTGAATATTCAGTCATGTACAAAGAACAATATAATAAATTCAGATTAACTCACCACTAACTTTTTTGAATAAAAAAGTCTCTTTACCAGACTCCCTCCAGTTCAACAAAGCTATCCTCCAGGCTGTATGCTACTAGGAGCCCAGTGGCAAACAGACATTTCGTTGCACTTTTACCTTGGACCTGATTCCTTCAGCCTTGTTCAATTTCTGTTTAGTAACAAAATCCACATACAAGTATTCGAGGATCCTCTACTGACTTCTGCCACCTTGAAATGATTCTGGCTTTAAATAGGCACAGGATAGTAACTGCCTTTACACCTATAAGCTCAGGTATGTTGGCAGAAAAAGATCAGTCCCCCAAAACCAAACTCCATTATTCTTTCCCAGGGCATTCTTCCAAGAAAAAGCTCTTCTACAGTGCTCTTTCTTAGCCCAATATACCAAACCCAGAAATTATCATGGTTCACCCTAGGAAAAAAAATCTCTTCATTTGCCCTGCTCGCTTTACCTATTGGACATTCACCCAGTTTATTCTTGGAGTTTCCACAAGGATTTTCCCAGTTGTCTCACTCTAGATAGATAGACACATCTCTCTTTCTCTCATTCTCTGTATCTCTTTCTCTCTATTTATTTATATATATATATATATATATATATATATATATATATATCTGTGTGTATGTGTGTGTGTGTGTGTGTGTGTGTGTGTGTGTGTGTGTGTGTGTGTGTGTGTGTGTGTGTGTGTGTGTGAAGAAAGTAATAACAAAATTCGAACCACCATGCTGTAAAATACGTTATTTATTAAGACACTCAACATAACCACTTTTGGGTGGAAGTACCCTTCATCAGACAATTCACAAATAAACTGAATCATATTCAAAACACAAAGTAGCCAATCACAGTCTATATTGGGCCCTCCTCATCTTGAGGGCAGGTTTAATGGGAATAACCCCATTCATCCCAGGTGGTCTGTGTGCACACACTATATCCTTTTACTTTCATAGTATTCTGTCAAATTGCCTATGTCACCCCTCTCTTGGATAACTTAACAGTCTGTAACACCATAAAATCAAAGGTATGCCCAGTATGTTCACTTATATGCTGATAAAGAGCATTGTGGGTACTACCTGTACATATTGCTGATAAATGTTGCAATATTCTATTTTTTAATTTACAGTTGGTATTACCCACACAGATCGAATAGCAGTCCTTGCACTGAGCAAAGTAGACAACATCTGTTGTATGACAATCTGCATATGATGTCAATGAATATTGTTTATTGGTACCAGGGTGGATAAATAAATTGTTCTTATTTACAGGCTTTGCAATGTTGACATGGGAAAGTTGCCTGACGTATGATATTATTGGTACATCTCCTAGATCCCTCATTACATAGCAGATCTTTTAAGTTTTTATTTTGTTTAAAACAGAACAGTGGTTTGTGAGTTATAATTTCTTTTAATCTATCATCAGTGTTTAATATACCCCAGTTTTTCCTGATGATATCAGAAATACCTCCTATGTTGTTACTATACTTCAAAGTTACTCTTAAAGGTTGTTTCAATCTCCCTGTATTATTCTGGTAATCACTTTTATCACCAGAAAACCAAGGTTTAGCCTTAGTTCATCTTTTGTTAGTACATTCCTGATAGGCTAAGTTTATTTTATCATTCCTGTAGCCTCTCTTATGAAAAGTATGCCTTAACTCTAGTGACTTCTGTTTAAAACATATTTTGTTTGTGCATAGCCTAGATGTTTTGTAAAACTGTCTCTTAGTAATATTATCAAACACATGCCTAGGATGCATGCTATCGTAAGGTAGAACCATGTTGCTCCAACAGTCCTTCCTATATATCATGGTGTCAATTACATCATGATCATTTCTAGTTAAATGAATATTTAGAAAACTTATATTACTGTCAGAATAAGTCACCTTAAATCTTAAAAAAATATATTGTTGCCTCCAAGTAGGCTACAAAGTCATATAGCTCATCACTAGTACCTTCCCATAATAAAAACATGTCATCAACAAAACGTGTATAGTACTTCAGTTGTTGCTGCCATCTAAACATATCCTTGTCAAATATAACCTGATTCTCCCTTGATGCCAACATGAGGCTGGCATATGAGTTTGCACAGGGGGTGCCCATGGCTACCCCTCCTATTCTTGCGATATATACCATCAGCAAACATAAATATGTTGTTGCTTTAAACACAATTCAAAAATACAATGATCCTATTAACTTGAACAGGTGTTAAACCAGTATCATTACTTAAAATTATTTCAATGACCATTAACCCATAGTCTTTAGAAATAACTATAAAAAAGCTATTTATATCCAGTGTTACAAATAAACATCTGCTGTTATCACTCATTAGACTAAGATAAGAGTGTAGGGACTGCAAAAATATTGCTGTGTCTTTCAAAACTCTAGATAATTTGCTTAAGCTACCCTTGAGTTGAGATTCTATACAGATGGAGGCATATTCTGTGACCCACCCTTGACCAGAAACAATGGGATGTAGGGGTGGGTCCTGAATATCTTTGTATATTTTAGGATAGGCTTTAAAGACTGGTATTACAGAGTGCTCCACACATAGAAATTTAAAGGTGTGATCTGGTTGCTACTTTTTAAGTTTAAAATATCATGCTTCACCCTGTTGAGAAACATTGTTACTTCCAGGGGTGATAAGTGCTGGTATTTAGTATTATCGCTAAGCAGATCTAAAACCTTATTGTTATAAAAGTCAGTAGTCATCACAAAGACTGCCCCTCCCTTGTCAGCTGGCTTGATGTTAATATCAGTATTAGCTATTAATGACTGTAACGCCTGCTTTTGTTCCTTACTCAAATTGTGAAAAACATGTTGCTGCTTATTATTAAAAAATTGTATAAAATCTGCTGCACAAGTTTTAAGAAATGTTTCAATCACTGGGCTTAAGGGAGGGTTAAACATACTAGGTTGTCTGGGTTCAGTACATCATTACATCATTATTGCCAAAACATTTTCTTTAACTCAAGGTTTCTCCCAAACAGCCTAAGTTCAATGATTAAATCACTTAAACATTAACCCGTACTAGGGACAAACATTAGACCCTTATTTAAAACATTGAGGTCTGCTTCAGTTGAAACAGTATTGGATAAATTACAAACATTGCAGTGGTAAGAATGAAAGTCACCATCTGTTGTCATACAGAAGTTTTCCATTATGTGGTGCCTTGGTAATATGGTGGCTGTTTTTTGTCTTTTTTTTTTAACTACACATACACGGAAGCACTTTTCGATGTTAAGCACTTTCGTGTATGTGTGTTCGATGTTTTGTGATTTGGACATATGCTAGTCGAGCATGTGTCCTAGACCCATACATATAAATATATATATATATATATATATATATATATATATATATATATACATACATATATATATACATACATATATATATATATAGAGAGAGAGAGAGAGAGAAAGAGCAGCATACATATAGATGAAGCTCTGACAATGGAGAAAACCCTCTTCTATTTTTTTAAGTTAACAAACCATGGTTTAAACAAACAATATCAGCTTGAAATCTGTTTTCTTATTTTAAAAAGAATGCAAAGTGATGTCTGACATAAGAAGTTGCAACAATGCTCTAGTTTAATAGTTTTATGGCAATATAAGAAGTAATCATTCCTATACAACTAATGTTCTTTTTTTTCTGCTTGGTTTTATATATATATATATATATATATATATATATATATATATATATATATATATATATATATATATATATATATATATATGGATCTACTTTAAAACACTGACACACAAAACACTAATGACGAGACACAGAGGCCAGAAGATCAACAACTGAGATGACCGACAGTTTAAAAGCACATAACTTCACATGCCCGACAAACCACAATCCCGACAATCAACAAAACAAAACAAATACCTTTTCCAAAAAACACACACAACACAAGCATAACAAAAACCATACAAACCTACACTAGACCTTAGATACACAACTATCTATGTACTAACCTTAACCCAAACCCTAACCCTAAGGTCCGTCACTATCGCACACTCAGCTAACCCGCGCCCTAACCCTAACTCACTTAACCCGCCCCTAACCCTAAAGTCTGTCACTATCGCACACTTACCTTACCCGCACCCTAACCCTAACTCACTTAACCCACCCCTAACCCTAAAGTCTGTCACTATCGCACACTTACCTTAACATGTCAGTGTTCTCAGCATTGTGCTTTTAAACTGTCAGTCATCTCAGTTGTCGATCTTCCGGTCTCGGTGTTCTCGTCGTCGGTGTTTTGCATGTCAGTGTTTTCAAGTAGACCTGTATATATATATATATATATATATATATATATATATATATATATATATATATGTGTGTGTGTGTGTGTGTGTGTGTGTGTGTGTGTGTGTGTGTGTGTGTGTGTGTGTGTGTGTGTGTGTGGAGGGGGTCTAAGACACTGAAACAAATGTTCAGAACACTAACACACAGCAGGTTGACCTCCCCCAGACAGGGGATCAACAGGTGTGCAAGATTGACAATCCCCAAGTAGGGGAATATTTCCGTTCCCCTGAGGACTCTGCAGTCTCTGAGTTAGTATATATAATTAATAGGGTTCATGGGGTGCAGAGGGCTTGCACTCCTGGAAAAACACTTGTCATTGGTTTAGTCTAATCTGGGGTAATCCCCAGAGTATGAACAGAATGTGTTCATATTTGTGGGTTAGACATTCAGATATCAATCTGCAGGGAGTCGGGACACTTCACGTCTGATACAGTATCCTACACCTATATATGTACATAAATGTATATTTATATATATTGCATTATTTACATGGTAACAAACACCCTTTGTTCGGCATTACTGGTTGCATGCTACCTCATTTTTGAGGGACCTATAATGCAGGTCGCAAGTTATATTTCTTTATGATATTTGTGAAGTAGGATATGCTGAAGATTGCATTGTTCTGGATCCATTTAAAAGATGGACTTGAAACTTTAGTGTATTGCGAGATTATAAATTCTGGATGATGGTCCCTTAAAAAAGTCCAACATTATTCCTGAATAAGATGTAGTCAGGACTCAAACATAGAATCCATTCAGGAATTTGTTTGCCTGGTAATTTATCTATCCTTGCTGTTTTAGAAATGTGTTTGGTACACATCGTAGAGATGCAAGGAAGAATAAGTGAAGTGATTATCAACACTGGTCATTGCCTAATATTGTTTTCCCTTTTTGGATGTTGATAACAATCCACAACAGAATACTGTTAATTGCTGGGGTGGGACATCAAGGCTACATAGACACAGGTAATGTTGAATGTTTTATGGTTGCTCATTTTCAGTACAATGGTGAAAGATTTACAAGTGTTCTTTGAGAGTTAAAACTTGATAAGTTGTCACTAGTTTAGACAGCCATACCTCCTGCCCCTATGTGACATCAATTTGACCAATAGATTCTGTAGGAATGTGGCTAAGAATTTCAGTGCCACCATTGTTACTCTTGAGCCACATAACAGTAAAAACTACAATATCTGGCTGATAATTGTCAAACCAGCTGTGGAGAATAATTGATTTATTACTTACAGACTACAGGCACTGGCCTGGACTTTTTTGCGACAAAGTATACTTTTCCAGTACTGTGATGTTGAGTTGTCTAATATAACATTCATAATATTTAGTGAAGATTTAGGATGAACATCACCATAACAGAAGAGGCTTTTTAATATAAGTGTGTAGGTTGACAGGAAGAAAAGTAAGGAAACCCAATGTTTCATGGTATTCCCTTAAAGTGGAACAGTCATGTTGTTGCGGAAATGAAGTGAGAAACTTAGCTCCTGACTCAGAGTACTTAGTTAGATTAAAGGACACATAAACGAGGTGGATCAGAAAATTATGAACAAGGTCTGAAGAAAGATAATGGTGCAGAATCAATAAAGCTGACATGGTGCACTAAGACTATATGTGCGTTGAGGATAGCACACCGTTTTGTATTCAGTAAGTGGCTCTACATACTGTGAAGAGCCACGCAAATCCGGTAAACATTGTGGCATGCTAATTATAGCATAAGTAGATGAACTGTATGCTAATCAACCAATCCAAGATGGCGGAGCTGCTAGCATCCTCTCCTGCTCAGCTGGTGAATCTGGAAATATTGAGGCAATGTTACAATTGCTTCATGTACACAGACAACCCTCTCCTCCTCCCACAAAACACAAATACATGCGAGAGATGCAACTATATAGCCAAACTGGAGGCTGAGCTCTCTCAACTCAGGACTGGCAAAACCAGACAGGAGGAGAAGGTAACCACACACACCATAAACCCAGTCTCACATAGAACTATCACAACTACAAATCAAACACATAAACACACAAAGACATACTCGGAGGCACTGATCAAAAATCTACCAAAACAGCAGAGGCCTCCAAAGCAGACACCCAAACAACTGCCACCTCATGACATAACACAAGCAACACATAGATCACAAAGTCAGTGTGCAAATCAGTCACAGCCCTTAAGGCCAAACACAATGCCAGACACACTTGTCATAGGTGACTCCATAGTCAGACACACTGACGTCCCACTCACCAGACTGAACAAGGAGAGGGTCACAGTAAGCTGCCTGTTGGGGGCTAGAATCCGCCACATAACACAAGCACTCAGGTCACTCCACAGCAAGTACAAGTATGACTCAGTCATTGTCCATGCTGGTGTGAATGACCTGAGACGTACCTCCCTGGACTACATGAAAAGAGACATAAAGGAGCTCTCAGATAATGTAGCCCAGGCTGGTATGACCCTGACCCTGAGCAGTATCCTACCTTCACCAAGAATGATGCCACAATACAGAGACAAAATGATCAGTTTTAATAATTGGCTTAATTTCTGGTGTCATTCTAAGGGGATCCAATGTCTGTCTGCCTGGAATGACATGCTTGACAAGCCACGCTGCTTCGCAAGGGACGGCTTGCACCTGTCACCCCTGGGTTTCTGGATATTGGCAAAGGCTCTTGCCACCCCCATAGTGCCTTTATTAGACAAGGCTCAAATTCTAAACCCACCGCCCTAGATAACAATAATGGAAAAAAACTAAGGGTAATGCTGCTCAATGCCAGAAGTCTAAATCTCAAGATGCACGCCCTCGAAGCCCTCCTCAGTACGGAGAACATCGATGTCTGTGCTGTGACTGAAACCTGGTTCAAGGCTCCTGCGAGCACCCCGGCACTATCAGGTTTTACCTCATATCATGTGTTTCGGCCCCAAAACCCGGACCATACCACAAAAGGAGGGGGTGTATCCATATTCATCAAGGATACCCACACCTCCAGGCTGGTGGCAACTCACGAAGCATCAGAGACCATTCAGGTGCAATTAACCATAGGCAAAACTGCTATACAGTTTGTAGCATGTTACAGGCCACCCTCTCAAACTCAGGAACCCCACACAGCCTTCCTGAAGACACTGGAGAGTATAAATGTCTCTCCAAACACCATCATATTGGGTGACTTCAACTACCCAAACATAGACTGGGAACATTACTCAAGCCCCAATACCCTAGCCCAAAGGTTCCTGGAGTTCATAAACTCAAATGCTATGGAACAACTTGTCACCATTCCCACAAGAGGTGAAAATATACTAGACCTGATCATCACAAACATGGGGACAAAATGCTCCACACCGGAAGTATATCCCTCATTGGTGAGATCAGACCATAAACTAATCTCACTGGAGATCCACATCCCCCCACCCCAACAAAAGACCACAGTGAAGAACTTCTCAAAAGCCAACTTCACACTTCTTAAGACTGGTGTGGTATCCTTCAAGGCCCCTGAGCCATTGGAAACCACAACCCACGCTGCTGAATCCCTTACAAATGCTTTCTATGTGCACCTCCAGGATTGCATGGATCAAGCAATCCCAAATAAAATCAAGACCCTTTCCACCAAAGGCAAGCGCCCGATCTGGTGGACCCCAGCCATAAACAAACTTTACAACAAGAGGAGAAAGCTACTACAAGATAGAGCAAAATCCCTAAAAGGGAAGACATCTCTGATCAATACTAGTAAAAAACTATGATCACTCATAAAATCATCCAAGGCCAACTTTGAGAGAAAAATCACCAAGGACTCAAAAGACAATCATAAGGCCTTCTTTAGCTATGTTAGAAATCTGGGTGGAAACTCCCAGATATGCTCAGAATTAGTCCAAATTGATACAAAAATCACTGAACCCACAGACATTGCAAACATACTGGCAGACAGGTTCAGTGAAAATTTCTCCCCTCCCTCCCCCAAAAGGAGAAATATCTATTCCAGCAGAGTGTAGCCTCCCAATCATCTCAAATGCCCAGGTGAGAGCTGCTCTCTCTAAAGCTAAAAACACAGCATCAATGGGACCGGATGGTGTCCCTGGCTGTGTGCTACACGAACTCAATGAGGAACTAAACCCACACATAAGGCTGCTGTTTAATCTTAGCCTTACCACAGGATATGTACCCAAAGAGTGGCATACGGCAACTGTGGTCCCACTCCACAAAGACGGTGCTTCTACGGACCCTGGTAATTACTGCCCCATAAGCTTAACAAGCCTAGTCTGCAAAGCTATGGAGAGGATCATAATGAAACTCATAAATAAAGACATAGGGGACCTACAGACATTGGATCCTACCCAATTTGGCTTTGTCAAGGGCAGATCATGCCTCTTGAACTTGGTCGACTTTTTTGAAACAGTCACCAAGGCCATTGATGAGGGTAAGGCAGTTCACATGGCCTACCTTGACCTTGCAAAAGCTTTCGACACAATACCCAACTCGGGTATCATAGAAAAGCTCACCAGCTTAAATGTAAACCCATATGTCACAAGATGGGTTGCAAACTGGCTCAAGGACAGAACCCACAGGGTTAGAGTTGCTGGTGCCATGTCAGACTCCAAGCCGGTCACTAGCGGTGTCCCACAGGGCTCAGTCCTGGGCCCCCTCTTGTTCAGCATCTACTTTTCAGAAGTGCAGGCAAACATAGGAGGATTGTGGCTGACAAAGTTTGCAGATGACTGCAAACTGGGCGCCATAGTTGAAAATCCATCAGACACAGATATCCTTCAGAGAGGTCTCATAGAAACGGATAACTCGTGCCAGAGCCATGGCCTTAAGCTAAATGCCAAATAATGTATAGTCATACCCTTTGGTAAAAACAAGGTAACCCCAAGTTACCACATAGGTAGCAATCCATTAAGCACAGAAGAGGTTATCAGGGACCTGGGGACCCAAGTTGACAGTAACCTTTCTTTTGACACTCACATTGCCAAAGTGGTTAGGAGGACCATCTACATTGCCCACCTGATTATGAAGGGATTCACATCCAGATCAAGGGAGGTCATTGTTCCCCTGTACTCTTCACTTATCAGACCAATGATTGAGTACAATGTCCCATTCGGAATGTATCTTACCCGACACCTGCAGCAATTGGAAAGACCCCAAAAGTTCCTCACCAAAAGGATAAAGGGGCTCAAAAATATGCCATATGCTGCCCGACTGAAGAAACTCCAGCTCTATTTAGTCACATACCGTCTGCTCAGAGGTGACCTGTGCCTGACATACAAGGCCATGTCCAACCCGGAATTAATGGACATGCTCCACCTCAAAAAAATCCAAATCCACCAGAGCCACAAGAGCAAGAGACTTAAACCTCAACACGGATATAAATAGGACGTGCTGGAGGGACAGATTCATCACCCAGAGACTCCCTATGCTGTGGAACAGAATCCCGGTCCATGTGAGACAGAGCACCTCGCTGGCTCTGTTCAAGAGAAATCTTGACCAGTGGATGGGAGATCGTAGGTTTACCCCGGGGATCATCTCTGTATCACTGCTGGACAGAGGCACAGCAAATTAATGGGTATAGTATTCTTCAACCTAAGGGGTGGTGAAAGCCACACAACTCTGGATAGGCTTATAAATGCCCTAGGGCAGATAGCCTAGTATGAACCTATGAACCTATGAACCTATGAGCTATTCAACAAGCTATAAAGCAATCTTGTAGACATAGTGCAGGTTTTGCCTGCAAATTCCAAAACCTGTTGAAATACAGTCAAATAAACTACTCTATATGGAAATAATGATAACGGCTGCTGTTGGTGTTATTCATGTGTATGTGCAACAGGCCCAAGTCTATGCTGCCACTGCTGCTGCTGCTAATAGGCCTTGGCCAAGAACAAGAAGGGTATTTAGACCCCGTTTAACTTTTCATGCCCTGCATGAGATGGAAATTGTGCTACAAGGTGGATAGAGACACACTACAGGAACTCTTCAACCTCTGTTGTCCCCAACTGACAGCGAAGGTAAATCAAGGGGAACCAATATCTGTAGACACCAAGGTACTTGCAGCACTTATAACATTAGCTGCAGAAACCTTCCAGAGACCAAGAGGGGATATGCAGTGGGTGTCACAGGCATCAACATCCAGGATCCTACATCAATTCCTGAATGCTATGTTACAACACAGCAGTGACTACATACATTTTCTCCATGCACCTGAGAACACAGCCACAACTATGCATGAGTTCTACCTCATAGCACACTACCCTGAAGTGTTGGGTGACAATGAATGCATGCACATTGAAAACAAAGCACCACCCAGGGAACAGGGAAGGATGTACATAAACAGAAAGGGCTTCCACTCCATTGACTGCAAAGTCATGTGCAATGTTAAGGGAATCATCCTGAATGTGTATGCTAGCAACCCAGGCAGTTACCATGAGTCACATATCTTGTACGACTCTCTACTCTATCAGATGCTTTCTAGTAGGGGGTATCCCACAGGGTCATTTACTGGGGGGTGCAGGTTATGAACTTGGACCATGGCTGATGATGCCCATCAGAAATGACACACACCAACTGAAAAGTGCTATAATGAGGCACACGCTCAAACAGAAAATACCACAGAGCATGCGTTTGGGCTACTGAAGTCATGGTTCTAGAGCCTAGATACATCTGGGGGAGCCCTGCAGTATGATCCCCATACTTCTGCTTAAATTTTCACCATCTGTGCCATCCTTCACAATATTATCCTAAGAAAACACCTTTAGCTGGAACACCAAGGGAAAGGGCACACATCCCATCACCTCTGGCAAGGTCAATACAGCCACTTGCAGGTGAGGATTGTAAGGGGAAACCACTAGCCAATGTAGGTGTAGGCAGATGTAGGCATGCACAATATGCCCGCATCCTGGGCAAGAGGCAATAGATAGCACACACGCACTCAACAGCTAAGGTGGGAAAACCGCCATCCTATCCACAGAGATGGATTCAGCAGTAGGCAACATAGGCAGTCACCTAGTGCCCTATAACTGAGGAGGCCCACTCTAGCCAGGAGGCTTAAACATTCATTTTAGTAACATATTAAAAAAAAAACAAAATAAAACAAAAAAAAACTTCTTAACACTGCGATGGCAGTGCCTTCTCCTTTAAGGAGAACCATGTGTGCGTTGCACACACACCACCAAGCAAAACACATTCCTCACTCATGCATGGAATTTAAACTAGCCATTCCTCGATGAAAGAAGGTAAGTGTGTGTGTGTGTGTGTGTGTGTGTGTGTGTGTGTGTGTGTGTGTGTGTGTGTGTGTGTGTGTGTGTCTGTAAATGTGATTTAAACTAGAGAAAAATTATATGTAGGTAATATATGTGTGTATGTTAGGGGATACTTCACAGGGAATTTGTGGCGTGTCTAGACTCACAAGCTGCATCTCAGTTGCTGCTTCACTGACTAAATGTTAACTTTTCCTTTCCTGCTTTAAAAAGGCTAGAAAACTGCAGTTCTTTACACCTTTTTTATGTTTGAAGTTTGTTATGGGTAGATATTACTGAGAATTTGTAAAACAGATGAAGGTGGTAATCTTTTGGTTTATACATTGTGAGCTATATTCAGCATTAAACAAACTAAGCAGAAACTTCACAGTGTGGAAGGTGTGAAGTTCACTCCTTAAAATATGTTATGCACCTAGTTCACTAATAAAAATTGAACTTTAAAATACGTATGACAAAATAATAAAATAGTAGAGAGTCCACAGTTGATTTAAAATGGAATATCCTTATTGAAACACACAAACAAGGGATCCTAGTGGGGTATAATGAAAAGCATCGAAGACATTCATTATGTATATATATAATCAGATTATTTGGAGCAAGAGAGTGGTTACAGAAGGTGGTTCTGTTAAGAGCAATAAAAGCATTAAACTCATTCTTTTAACCGAGTAACCCTTCCCCTTAACACCATAGTGTAAACTGAGACTGTGCTACCTTAGAACTGAAACTAAAAAGCTAGAGACATACTAGAATATATAATTTAAAAAACCTAAGGCTAACCTACTAATCCAAACTTTATTAGTTAAGAAACCAACTCTAACAAAATGACTAATTAATTAACTAACAAAAAGATCTACCACTAGACATCTATCAGAATAAATATTAGTAAATATTAGAAACTTATAAACTGAAACAACAACAATTTCATACCAAATAAATACTTCATCAGGTTTATATGCAAAAAACGTAATATCATAATATTAATGAACATGTGTATAAATCTACATGTGAACACCTAAGTAGGCTGAAAACCATAGCTATAATTGCTAAGGTGGAAATATAGTGAAAAATGTTAAAAATAAAGCATTAAGGCCTTGGGGATCTGTTCAAGTATGGCATCTAACTGAGAAAGCAATTTAAATGAGTAACGGTATCAGAAAACAGCACCAACGTCAGTTATTTTCATTGCAAAATATTTATAATGTTTGGTATTTGTTTATAACAATATTAGCATGCGTATTATTAGTGTGTAATGTTAGGATTAATCTATCCCATACCCAGTGGTGGCTGGTGACTTCAAATCAAAGGGGGGCTGCAGGAGACAGCTGAATGAGTGGGGTCAATGGGAAGGGGTGTGGTCAACTAGAAAAGGGAGGAGCTATGCTCAAAACAACAAAAACTGTAACTTTAATTAAATATGCTGCCCTGGGTGCCAAACCATCATTATGAAAGTCCAATCAAGACAAAATGAAGTGCAAAAGAAAAAAATGTAATTGCATTGGCTGCATGACAGCTTTCTTAACATCTAGATAGAAACAAAAAGGTTGTGAGGCATGAAAAAATAAATTACTTTTTAAATACATTACTGAAATGACAATCAAAATCAAGTATAAAAAAAAACAAGCAGCACTCAACTCAAACCACTTCTCCTTGCACTGCAGTTCTAATTATAATTTATATTCAGCTATATTAAAGTACCAAGTAACATGCTGAAAGTAGCAATCTCTGTGATACCCCCTGTGAAGATTAGGGGAAGATGGGCGAAGGCTGCCAGCCTAGTCAAATAGAATTTGATACATAATTCTATCATTTGTAAATATAAATGTAAAATACAGCCTTGTGTTCTTAATTGAAAGAAAACACTGTAAAATGTGAACTTCAAGATTGTTGCAGCATTGCCGTCTGCTGTCAGGAAAACTAAGCCAATCATTTCAAATGTCCTTTGAAGTTAAAATTATCTAAATAGTGGTGCCGAAGCGGCTGGCTGAACACATTCTATCTATTGTTTTAACTTAAGGAATAATTGTTAGAGTGTACATGTGAAATGTCTTTTATTGCTGTAGTTTCCTGAGCAGGTGTTAGCTTGCTAAATAATGCAGTTTGTTGGCCTGGGAACTCCAGACTAAGTGTCAAAATGATGTAATGTGTATACTGGGAAAACCTAAGAGTCAAAATGATGTAATGTGGGAGGGCCTAGCAAAGATGTTTGTTAGTGAGTTTAAAAAGTATTATTCAGAGAGTGACTGAGAGCATTTTGACCTTCATATCCAACTATCAGCACTCTGCCTGTTGTCTTATCTAAGTAGTGTCTTAGAAATATGTTTTCTTGCACTAATAGGTAGGTACTTAGAAGAACGTTAGACAAGTGTTTTTCTGTTATATCAGAAATTTCCTGCTGTTTTGTTTTAAGTTTCTGTGTGATCTCTGAACTCTTAGATATCGCTGTGGTATAGTAGTATTGTCTTGTGTTTTTAATTATTTATTATTAAATATTAAAAAAAACTTTACCTGTGGCTGGGTTGTGTAGAGATAAGTAAGCTCGAGAGTACATTGTATATTTATAGAGTTTATTGTAATAAGCCACTCTAATAAGCCTTAGACTGAATAGTCACATTACCAATTGGATAATAATATTGCACAGTAATAATTGGACACCCTTTTAAAGGTCTCTGGGTAGCTGATAAGTATTAGCTGGTGGTGGCAGAAATTATTACCATATAGTCTGGGTAAAGGGGCACAGCTGGAGAGTCTGTGTCAGCTTTTCCCACGAGTGTCTGTGAAGTTGTATAAATACTTATCTCAAAGTGTATGTGGTGTGTCAGCTACCACATACACTTTGAGATAAGTGTATGTGGTGTGTCAGCTACCTGGACAGGGACACGAAGCACTGGTGGGACAGAGATGGTACTGGAGGTTAGCTTGCCAGCTAGGCTGAGATCTGGACCCTATAGCTGTGCCAGTGGGGATATTGGGGATCTGGAGAGCAAGGGAGCAACCATCCCCAAACTGACTGTGATCTCTGTGTGCACTTAAGGGAAATTGTACTTTACTGTGTGTATTTGTTATCCTTTCCTCTTATATGAGATGCCTTCCCTGGTGTTAGTGGTGAGGATTGAGGCTCTTTGATTGCTGGGCCAGAGCACGGTTGTCGCATTTCTGGTGGCAGTGGTTGGTATAAGATATCCTCACTTGTGGTTTGCAGTGGTGTGGGTAGAGTGAATCCTGCAGCTTATGTACAGTGATCTCTGAATGTGTTTTGTACTCTAAATCAGCCACACAGTGTATACTCAGAATTCAGATCACAATTGTTTTATTTCTTTTGTTAGCTTAGTTAGTCAGGGTAAGTAGGCAATATGTCAGCACAGGAGTATGGAAAGCTGACAAGGAGCCAGCTGGTGGAGATGTGCCAGGTTAGGGGACTGGTTCATGGAAACCTGACTAAGGCAGACCTGATTGCAGCCTTGGTTAACGATGCATCAGAAAACAGCATCCAGGAGGACAATCAGACTGGCAGTGGAAAAACAATATCCTTGGAGAATGGACAGCTCAACCTGTCTGCAAAGGATAATCAGAGTGGCAGTGGAGATACAATATCCTAGGAGAACGGACAGCTCAACCTGTCTGCAGTGGACTTAAAAATCCTACTGGAGCTAAAGAGACTTGAGTTGGTGGCCAGGCATTTGGAGATAGAAGCCAAAGAAAAGGAATGCCAGAGGAAGCATGAGAGGGAAATGCTGACTCTTTGCCAGAGTCATGGAGGTAATGGGGAAGGGAGTAACTGGACCCCAGAAGCACAAAAGGTCAGTAAATTTCTTCTGCAATTTAAAGAGGGGGATAATTTTGATAGTTTCATTCACATGTTTGATAGGGTATGCAAACAGTATAGTGTTGACCAAAGGGTCTGGGTACAGTTCCTGACCCCCTTACTCCATGGGAAAGCTGTAACTTGTATATCACAAATGCCTGACTGTCTGTTTTGATTATACTGCTGTAAAAAATGTGTGTTAGAATGTTTTAAGCTAACAGCTGAAATGTATAGGAAAACATTTTGTGAGCATAGACGCAAGGCAGATGAAAATGTATGTGAATATGTTGCTGAACTGAGCACGTGTTTTCATAGCTGGGTGAGTAAATGTCAGGTCACCACTTTTGAAGGGCTGGCAGACCATTTTGGTGAGGGAACAAGCCCTTAGTACTTTGCCTGAGTACATGAGGATCTGGTTAGCTGATAGACAATGTGCTACTTCAAATGAGTTGGGGAAGAAGGGAGACCTATACCTGGCCAGCAGGGCAGCCCTGCACATGAAGGGGACCCCCAGTACTGCTCATGGGTCTAAAGGAACCCATGGTGGATAGCGCAGATGGCCCCAACAGAATCTGCCAGTAGCAGGGGAAGCCACTAGTCCAGGTACACGTCCAGGACCTAGGGTGAAATGTTTTGAATGCAACCAGTGGGGCCATGTGGCATACAGGTGTCCACAGAGGCAAGGTGGAGTACCAAAGTTGAGGGAGCCAGTAAGTGGGAAAGACAAAATGCCAGCAGTAGGTTGTCTTGGGACAACAAGGGTACCAAGTTACCATCAGAGGTTATATCCTATTGTAGTGAATGGTAAAGAGGCCATTGCTAAGAGAGACACAGCCTCTGATATAACCATTGTAAAGCCTGTACTGGTTACAGAGGAGCACTACTTGCCTGGGCAGTCTACTCCAGTCAGGACTTTAGGAGGGATCCCATTCCAAATACCTTTGGCTAGGGTTCACCTTGAATGGGAGGGTGGAAAAGGAAGCCAGCAAGTAGGTGTGTCTGAGGATATACCTGTAGATATCCTGATAGAGAATGATTTTGATAGTGCAGTACCCTGCGCTTGTGCAGTTACATGCAGTCAGGCTTGGAGACAAGCAGGTAAGTCTGGTAGCCTGGGGGAGACCCAGACAGACTGCATACTTGCAGCCAGGACTGCTGAGGTGGTTATTTCAGGGAGGGAGCTACTCTGTAGCAGTGAGACTGAATATGAGCCACAGCTGCTTGTGGGTACTGATGTTCCCTTGGGCAGGGTAACTGCAAAGGTAGAGGTGAGTAGTAGTACCCAGGTTGACAGTGAGGCACCACTGTCAAAGGATGCCAGACTTCCTGTGAAAGGGTAGCTGGGAATGGTTACAAAGAGATAGTTGAGTTAGGCTCAGCTCTCAGACCATACATTGCAAGGCCTGAGGCAGGTATCTAGGGAGGCACCTGATTCTCAAGGGAAGGAGGAATCTGTATACTGGGACAAAGGGTTACTATACAGAGAGTGGGCCCTTGAGGGAGGGCTAGGAAGTGAGAGAGTACAGCAGTTGGTAGTGCCTAGGGCTTACCATCTGGTGCTTCTAGCCATAGCCCATGATATTCCCTTTGCAGGTCATATGGGCATAAAATGTACAAACAAGCGTATTATGCAAAACTTCTATTGGCCTGGAATTTCCAGAGATGTAACAGGATACTGCAGGACCTGTGAGCAGTGCTAAAAGGTAGGCAAGGCAGGAGACAAGGTGAGAGCTCCTTTAATGCCTTTGCCTGTGATTGAGGAGCCATTTCAGAGGGTAGCTAAGGATATTGTGGGTCCTCTGAGTACCCCAAGCTCTACAGGGAAAAAGTATATCCTAGTGGTAGTGGATTATGCTACACAATACCCTGAAGCAGTGGCTTTATCCTCCATTGAGGCAGAGAAGGTGGCAAATGCTTTGTTAGAGATTTTCAGCAGGGTAGGTTTCCCAAAAGAAATACTGACTGACCGAGGTGACAATTTCATGTCAGACCTGCTGGCTTGGCTGTAGAAGTGCTGTGGGGTGAAGCACATGAAGGCCACCCCCTACCATCCCCAGACCAATGGTCTTCTTGAGAGGTTAAACTCTACAATCAAGTCCATGTTACGGGCATTTGAAGATCAGTTTAAGAGGGAGTGGGACAAATATTTGCCCCATCTGTTGTTTGCTTACAGAGAGGTTCCCCAGGAATCCACAGGTTTTTCACCCTTTGAGTTGATGTATTGGCATAGGGTGAAGGGACCTCTAGATTTAATTTGAAATAAGTGAGAAAGTGAGTGTGAGTCTCACAAGGAGTCTGTTGTGGCATATGTCCTAAACCTCAGGACAAGGCTCAGGAAGCTCATGGGCTTGGCCCAGTAGAACCTGGCAGAAGCCCAACAACAGAAAAAGGTGTGGTATGACAGGAATGCTCGAGCTAGAGAATATGCTGTGGGGCAGCAGGTAATGGTTTTCATTCCTGTCAGACACAACAAGCTGCAAGCGGCTTGGGAGAGACCCTACAAGGTGGTACGAAAGGTAAGTGATGTTAACTACATGGTAGAAGTGCTAGGCATAAGGCAGGAGCACAAATTATACCATGTTAACATGATGAAATCTTACCATGATAGAAAGGCCCTTGTGCTGAGCATTTGCAGTGGATTGCAGGAGGAGACTGAGGGAGATCTGGGGACTGATCTCCTCAGTGAGGCTCAGGCTGACACCTCGGTGGAAGGGGTAGCAATATCCGAGCAGCTATCTCCTACCCAGGTTCGAGAAATCCGAGCAGTGTTGCAGGAATTTGGGGACATGTTCATTGGGATACAGGATCCCAGAGACCTAATAGGCAGAGCCCTTATAGAGTGCCTGAGAGAGTCAAATAGACTCTAAGGGAAGAGATACAGGAAATTTTTATTTTTATTTATTTTTACATTCGATTACTGGGAAAGTCTGACTGGACAGAATGTCCATTTTCAGCAGAGGCCCGGGGAGAAAAGTTTCACATAGAACAAAAAATTATAAATAAAACTGCTGTAACTAAAGTAAAGTAAAGAGCTTGAAGGTTTTTTAGTCTGGGGCAGAGCAAGGGCAGAGCTATTTAGTGGTAAGGTGGGTTTTTAGTTGTTTGTTTATATTTAGTTAACATAGTGCTAGATGTGATGTTACTAGGTAGAAAATTCCAAATCTTAGCAATATAATTAGAGTAGGTGGACTCTCCAGCATAACTGTGTGCTGTTGAAATTTGTATGAGGGGCTTATTGTTTGACTGCAGCATTCTGCCACAGGAATAGGGCACTAGCAAGTCATGTAATGATGGAGTTTTTGCAGAAAGATAGAAGATTTTGTAAGCCATGTTAAGCTGAGACAAGTGTAGGAGATGGGGAAGTTCTAACCAGTTTAGTTTTCTTAGGGCAGAGCAATGGTGTGATCTCATTGCAGAGTCTGTTGCATTTCTAGCTATTGTATTGTAGCAGGCTTCTAGTTTTACCAGCTCAGTTTTCCTGAGGTTAATAAATACAAGTGATGCATATAAAAGAGTAGAGGTCAAATGAGTCTGAGCAATAGTTATTTTTGTGTTATTTGTGAGATATTGCCTGTTCCTATATAGTGTACCTAGTTTTTTGTGTACTTTCTTAATTTATTGAGAGATATGGATGTCATATTTCATATTAGTGTCAATTTCGACCCCTAGTAGTTTGGTATGTGGGGAGGGAGTGATAGTGTTATTTATGGATAGTATCTGAAAAGATTCTTTGTTTATAGTAGCTTTATTAGGATGGAATAGCATGAGCTTTGTCTTGTTGGGGTTTAATAAATGTTGGAACTAGGGGTGATTCAAGAGTCCAACATTCAGTGGGCCTCGCCGGTGGTGTTGGTGCCAAAGAAGGATGGCAGCACCAGGTTCTGTGTGGATTACAGGAAATTAAATAGTCACACAGAGTCAGATGCTTACCCCATGCCTAGGACAGATGAGGTACCAGAGCAGCTGGGTGGTGCTAAGTATCTTACAACCATTGATCTTACCAAGGGTTTCTGGCAGGTGCCTTTGACTCCCAGTGCTAGAGAGAAGTCAGCCTTTGTGACTCCTTTTGGCTTGTATGAGTTCACAAAGATGCCCTTTGGGATGAAGAATGCCACAGCGACTTTCCAGAAGCTGATGGATAATATCCTAGCAGGTGCAGGAGGGTTTTCCCTTGCTTACCTAGATTATATTGCCATCTACAGCCATTCCTGACCAGAGCACCTTCAGCATGTCAAGGAGGTGCTGGGCAGACTACAGAGGCAGGGTTGACCATTAAGCCGAGCAAATGTCAGGTGGGTATGGCAGAGGTCTCCTACCTGGGACATAGAATGGGGAGTGGTAAGATAAGGCCAGAACCTGCCAAAGTGGAAGCTATTCATGCATGGCCTGCACCTGTTACAAAAAAGTAGGTGAGGGCATTCTTAGAGACAGCAGGGTACTACAAAAAGTTTGTCCCCAGTTATAGTACCATAGCTGCTCCCCTCACAGACCTGACAAGGAAGAACAGACCAGATAAGGTAGTGTGGACCCCAGCATGTGAACAGGCATTTCAGAAGCTTAAAGAAGCTTTGGGAGGACCTCTGTGTTAGCCAGTCCAGATTAAAGCAAATAATTTGTTGTGCAGGTGGATGCTTCGAACCATGGGGTGGGGGCTGTGCTTAGCCAGATTTCTTCAGAGGGGAAGAGCACCCAGTGGTTTAGCTCAGTCGTAGGCTACAACCCAGGGAGGAATGCCATGCAGCTGTAGAAAAGAAATGTCTAGCCATAGTGTGGGCACTGCAAAAATTTCAACCTTATCTGTATGGAAGAAAATTCACTGTAATGACCGATCACAACCCTCTCACATGGTTAAACTGAGCCAGTCAGCAAAATGCCAAGTTGCTAAGATGGAGCCTGGGGTTGCAAGCATATGATATGTCAGTGCAGCACCGCAGTGGGAGTAGCAATGCCAATGCAGATGGGCTCTCAAGACAGGGAATGGGGTGAGGTACCCTCAGATAGACCTAACCCTCTCAAGCAGCGTTTCTCAAGGGTCACTTCAAAAACTAGCTTGAGTTCTCCAGGGGGATGAGATGTGAAGACCGGGGAAGATGGGCAAAGGCTGCCAGCCTAGTCAAATAGAATTTGATACATAATTCTGTCATTTGTAATTATAAATGTAAAATACAGCCTTGTGTTCTTAAATGAAAGAAAACACTGTAAAATGTGAACTTCAAGATTTTTGCAACATTGCCATCTGCTGTAAGGAAAACTAAGCCAAGCATTTCAAATGTCCTTTGAAGTTAAAATTATCTAAATAGTTGTGCCAAAGTGGGTGGCTGAACACATTCTTTCTATTGTCTTAATTTAAGGAATAATTGTTAGAGTATACATGTGAAATGTCTTCTATTGTTGTAGTTTCCTGAGCAGGTGTTAGCTTGCTAAATAATGCAGTTTGTTGGCCTGGGAACTCCAGACTGAGTGTCAAAATGATGTAATGTGTATACTGGGAAAACTTAGGTGTCAAAATGATGTAATTTGGGAGGGCCTAGCAAAGATATTTGTCAGTGAGTTTAAAAAGTATTGTTCAGAAAGAGAGTGAGAGCATTTTGATCTTGATATCCAACTATCAGCACTCTGCTAGTTGTCTTATGTAAGTAGTGTCTTAGAAGTATGTTTCCTTGTAGTAATAGCTAAGAACTTAGAAGAAAGTTAAACAAGTTTATTTCTGTTATATCAGAACTTTCCTACTGTATTGTTTTAAGTTTCTGTGTGATCTCTGAACTCTTAAATATCACTGTGGTGTAGTAGTATTGTCTTGTGTTTTTAATTAATTTTTACTAAATATTTAAAAAAAAAAACTTTACCTGTGGCTGGTTTGTGTAGAGAAAAGTAAGCTCTAGAGTACATTGCATATGTATAGAGTTTATTGTTATAAGCCACTCTAATAAGCTTTAGACTGAATAGTCACATTACCAATTGGATAATAATATTGCAAATTAATAATTGGACACCTTTTTAAGGGTCTTTGGGTAGCTGATAAGTATTAGCTGGTGGTGGCAGAAATGACTACCATATAGTCTGGGTAAAGGGGCACAACTGGAGAATCTGTGTCAGTCTTTCCCAGGAGTGTCTGTGAAGTTATATAAATACTTATCTCAAAGTGTGTGTGGTGTGTCAGCTACCTGGGCAAGGACATGAAGCACTGGTGGGACAGAGAGGATACTGGAGGTTAGCTTGCCAGCTATGCTGAGATCTGGTCCCTATACCTGTGCCATTGGGGAGTTTTATTAGGGACCTGGAGAGCAAGGGAGCAACCAGCCCCAGACTGACTGTGATCTCTGTGTGCACTTAACGAAAATTGTACTTTACTGTGTGTATTTGTTATCCTTTCCTCTTATATGAGATGTCCTCCCTGGTGTTAGTGGTGAGGATTGAGGCTCCTTGATTGCTGGGCCAGGACACCGTCATCACACCTCAACTTGTAAAAATGTTTCTTATCCAAAAAAGACCTGCTGCCTGACAACAAATATCTACTTGTTTCATGGGGAAAACATGATAAAAGTAAAAAATGAAAAGCAAACAAGAAACAAGCTCAAAATACATTGATTAAAGGATTACTGCACAGGTTATGGACCACACACAATAGATTGGCATTCTGTTTAGTTTACAGGTAAAGCCTGCAGAGATTACTGCAAGTCTCCAACAAATGTAATGAACTTCTTAAAATAATGTAGTCCTATCCTTTATTACAAATACTGGCATATGCATTTCAGTGCCCAAGGCTTATATGTTATGTAGTTATGTAAGCATTCTCTGCATGGCAACAACAGAAAGGCTTTCAATGTTGGCAGTTCTTTAACAGTATGCTTATTAAAGCTTATTTGCATCTTACAATCTCAGACAAGCCTACCTGATGGTCATTAAAGCATTGCTACTTAATCACAGAGCAACAGGCACTTTCTGAATAATAATAAGCATAAACCAACAGTATAAAAATATGACAGAAACCAGAACATTCTGCAAAATCAAGGACAGATGAAAAGCCACTGTAGTACTTGTGTCTACCTTGGATGGGGGATACTCTGCACATTTACACTGCATAACTGCTCCTTGCCTTGCTTGGACACATCCAGAGTCACTACATGGGGGAGTGGGGTGCAACAAGTATGTCACAATTTGAAATGTCTCTGGCTTACTGTGATGGCCCTGACACATTTCTCATACCTCTCAACCTCAGAGCAAGAAATCTGGACAAAGCCATACATAGAAGTGGGACAAAGGCCCAAAAATATGGACAATTTTTAAATATTGTTCTTATAAACTTAGAATGATAATAGAATGGTAGGTCTTGCATTAGTATGAATTTTTCTGAAAGATATGGAATCTGAAACTCAAATGTCTGTCACTATTTTCTAACTTCAGTCTTTAATAATCTGCCACTAATTTGCCCAAAAAACACAATTTTATGAAAAACAGACCGACAATGTGATGCAAAAATATAAAATAGCCACTAAATACAGCTGGGAACTTCACACAAAATCATGCGCTGGGTCAAATGGCTATTTCCATAAAAATCTCGAACTCCCCAAACAGCAAGCCAGAAATATATAAGAGGATCACTTCCAAAAAGTACTCTGCAACCAAAACTTGTAAAGCGAAGCTGTTTATTATAGAAAGAATGTTAGCGCTTTCATCCGAAGGCTCCCTCAGACATTTGAAAACTCACAATCAGTTAACATTTAAATACCCAGTAAGTCCATTTCATTGGTTAAAACTCAACAAATATAAAAATCTACATGAATATAAATAAGACAAAAGCGCTAACATTCTTTCTATAATAAACAACTTCGCTTTACAAGTTTTGGTTGCAGAGTACTTTTTGGAAGTGATCCTCTTATATATTTCTGGCTTGCTGTTTGGGGAGTTCGAGATTTTTATGGAAATAGCCATTTGACCCAGCGCATGATTTTGTGTGTTGTTTTACTTGCTTTATCTATCGTAGCAGCAGGGTCTAAGCTCCGTTGGCTTGGTGTGTTCTTCTTTTTGTTTCACAGCTGGGAACTTGTCAAAGAATGGACACTTTTAAAATATTAGTACTGCTAACTTGAGCAGCTGACAAAATAAAAGAATCTACATGCATTTCTGAAATAAAAGTAATCTATAACTCTGATTATTACCGTTATTTATTAATTGTAAACACTCCACATTTTCTTCCGAAATTGCCATTTTGTGGAGGGATTATTAGGGGAAGAACAACATTTTGAGCCAAAATCGGGGACAGTTGAGAGGTTTTGATATGCCTAATTCTATAAAGCAATTTATTTTCATGTACCTCTCAACCTGTTAATGCAGAAAATCTGGACAAGGCCAAATATATTGGGGGAACATATAAACAGTACTAAAAATTGCATTTGTATAAATTGAGACAGTTGATAGAATAACAGGTCTTGCTTTATCATGCATTTTTCTGAAGGTTATGAAGTCTGAAACTCAGTCATTATTTAGTGACTTAATTCCTAAATGATTTGCCAGAAAATCACAAATTTTATGAGGAACAAATCAAAAATAAGAAGCAAAAATCTATTCATTCTGCAAAAATCTGGACAGTTGAGAGGTATAGTTCAGCCGGGGATGTCTTTGAGTTTGCTGCCCCCCCCTCACAAAATCATGGTCAAATGGAGCCTCCCCCTGCAGCCATTCCAATGAACCATTAATTGACTATTTCACCCCATTTACGATAAACATCAGTGTGCATACTGCCTTACTTCTGCAATGACTTGGACTTCATTTGAAAGTTTTATTTTGCATTTTACAGCACAGACACTAATATATATCTGCTAAACAAAGCAATGCAGTCTCACAATGAAAACAGACTTAGCATTAAAACCTCTCTGCCCTTGAAACTCACATTCATTGAAACAGCATTGAAACCCACATTCAAAGAAAATACATTTTGCCAGTGGCAGATAAAGATTAACTTTGGGCTGTTTTCAAATCACAGGCCCCTTGCACATGAAAAGTACACATGCTCTTTGATATACCTTCCTGATTGTATTAAATTATATTCCTTGTACAATGCAGTACAGTTTTAGAGGGCATTTTAAATGTATTGTTTTCAACATTTTTCCAGTAAACAGTGAAACAAAATGCATGCACCAATAATGACAAAACTGCCCAATTCAGAACATTTCCATAATAAAAGTCTACTCAAACTTCTACAATCAACCAATATCAGTAAATATGCACAATCTCTGAAGAAGTAAAAGTCATCTAAATAATTCCACATTAAAGAGATCTGTAACTAATGAAGAGGTTGCTGCTAGCAAACAACTTTATATGTCATTGTTTTATCTACAAATATAGTGCCTGTTGCCCTTGAGGAATAAATTGCCTATGTTACACTAAAAATATGATAAGCTAGTAATATTGCAATAGGGAATGCATAGCAAACTGATAACAGGTTCATAGTTACTAGGTATCTTCGTCAAAAAGGACTGTTGCATCCATCCCCTTTGCAACACTGTACAGTATCAGCAATGCATTTACCTACTGTGGGAGTAGAACCCACAGCATTTTGCATCAAAAGCAAGTGCACTACCTGTTGTGCTATTAAAAAGGCAAGCAGACTTAGCATATGCATCATTAAACTTTTGCTCTCCTGCAGCTCTCAGCTCCTTGTAAAATCTACTCAACACTCAGCTGTATCTCTGAACTTTGCAGCACAAGAAATCTGGAAAAAGCCAAAATTTATTGGGGGGGGGCAAAAGCCCAAAAATCAGGGACGCATTTTAAACATTGCTTGTATAATGTTGCAAAGTTGCTAGATTAAAATGATGCGTTACCACCATACATTTCACTGCTAAGTCTTGAACCCAGGACCCTGTGCAAAATAGTCAGAGCAACATACCACTATGCCAAGTCAGCAGTTTTTTGAAGGAGGGGAAGATTGAAACTTAAATGGCTACAATTTAGTGAATTCAGTTCTCACCATAGCTGTCAATCTCTTAGCACATAACACCTAAACAAAGCCAATAATGGGGGAATACAGCCCGCAAACATATTCAGTGAATTTAGTTCTTACCAAAGCTCTCAACCTTAGCACAAAAACCTGGACAAAGACAATAATGGGGGACTACAGTCCTAAAAATAGGGATAAATTTCAAATATTCATCTTATAAACTTAGAAAATTGCTAGAAAAAAGATTTTGTGTTACCATGTATTTTCTGAAGAGTATGAAGTCTGAAATTCAAATGCTTGTCATTTTTATTTACTTAACATTTGTTAACCAGGAAAGTCTGACTTGGAACAAAAGCCAATTTTCAGCAGAGGCCCAGGAAGAAACACTCCAGACATGTCTTTGTAAGATAGGAGGACACCAGAGCACACCCACACAAATAAGACATGAAGACTCCACACAGAAAGCATCCCTGCCATGATTCAAACCAGAGAACCTGTCGCTGTCAGGCAACAATGCTACCACTGCACCACTGTACTACTGATTGTGTAAACACACAAAAATACAGAAACCACAGATTTTATGAGGAATAGAACAGAACAAGTATGAGGCAAAAATCTGCAAGCTTTTTACAAATGGTGGTGGGTAGGGAAGTCAGGCTTTTGCCACCTGAGCCCAAGGTACAGGGTTCAAGCCTGTTCTCTACCCACCACACACACACACACACACACACACACACACTCAGTAATGTCTGCACTGCTGGTGAGACAGTCTGGATTCTGTATGCATACTCCAAACTGGTTCACCAGCAGTCCGGATATTGGGAAATAGTGCGGATGTGTGATGTTCCATGACTCATGTTTGTTTTTATTTTATTTTTTGTTTTACAGCTGGGAGGGCTGCAGACTTGCAGCCCAATAGCATGAGCCTGTACCAGACTTTTAATAGTCTTTTAAACAGAAGGGCAGGTTTCTGAGTTCTAGTATGCTTTTTATGCTGCAATAATGACTAAGCCCAGGTTTTCTAAAAGAGTTCAGTTTTAGCTACCACAGTAGTTCACATTTTTTTCTAAAACATTAGGGATGTTTCCTAAATTTGATTTTTATTAGTGAACTTGGTACATAACATATTTCAGGGAGTGAATTTCCCACCTTCCACACTTTTAAGTTTCTGCTTGGTTTGTTTTTGACCCAGTATAGGTTGCAAACTGGGTTTTCTGAGACTTCAAGAGATACCATAGATGTTGCTTTTTGCAGTTGTACACTGAGAAGTCTTCACAGAGTTTTATCCATTCATTGGTCCCCTTATGTGTGTTTTTTTTTCCACCACTGGGATTTTAACATGGAAAATGGCAAACTATTGGACTTGCTGGAAGCACCTACCTGGGAGGAAAATGATGCTGACAGGATTAATCTAGGGAACAGTAATGTTGAGGAAGTTCATCACCCAGGTATGAAAAAATTTGACTGTTTTAATAAACTAGAAAAAGAACTGAAAGGACTATTTTGGGAGCAAATTTACTTACAACAAAGTCTAGATAAGACGAGACTGCCTAAGGGGCTGGGCCTCAACAAGAAGCCCATGTGAAATAATATGGATGAAACCCTGATGGCTGAATGGTTTGATTCCTTAACCAATGCTAGCTACAACCTCATAGAACTTCTGCTTAAAATAACCAGGCTAAACAGGAGGCAACTAAAGCTGTAATCTCAGTGCTGGAGATGGCTATATTAAATGAGAACTACAAAGACCTTGATGCAGGGTTTGATTGTCTGAGAGATTGGGTTAAAAGCTTTGAAAGATCCAGTAAAGAATGTAAGCTGAAGAGGATGAAAAGGGATCAGGATGATAAGGATGACCCAGAGAGATTTAATAAGACAGAAAAACAGGACTAAAGACAGAGGATTTTTTTAACTACAACAACTATAGGTGTGGTAACAAGAGATTCAACCGATGCTACAAAAAATACCACCAGCAACCCCAGCAGGTTTTTTGAGAGTGAAGTCAACGCAAAGAACCAGACAGAGGTATGACACAGATGGAATACATTACTCCAGCATCAACAACTTCACAGATACCCTTGGCTAACAGCACACCTCAGAGGTCCAGTGAGGGGCAGGGTTACCCAGATCAGAACCAGACTCAGGATCACAGAATGGACCAGAACTGCTAAGAGATATGATAGAGGAACACCTGAACCAGAACCAACACCAGATCCAGAACCGACAGGATGACCAAGACCAAAGACAACACAGCTACTAAGAGCAGCATCTGGAACACTGAGACCTAAGCCACCAAGAGAGACACTACCATCAAGACAGACATCAACCACAACACCAACAGGATCAGTACCAATACCATTATCAAGACCAACATCAGAGCTCTAGAGGATGACAGTACTATCAGAGTTAGCAGGAAGACTACCACTACAGTCCCCCAAGGCTGCAGAGAGCACAAGAGGAGTTTCAACAACCCCAGCTCCAGCCAGAGCCCCTTTGGAAGACAGGAGAACCAAGCAATGAACAGGAGTGAGGGAAATAAAATACTTCAGGGAGCCCAACTATACCACATGACCCAGAACCAGACTGAGAAACCAGCCACACTATTAACTTACCCTGTTGTGCAAAATAATTCCAAAAAAGAACTTACCAACATTGCAATGAGTGTGCTTTCAAAGGGATTAACTTTTGTTCCCCACTGCAGGTCTGACACAGCACAGGTACTGGTTGATTTAAAACCCTTTGTCAGAAAATTGAATCTGAAAGTTCTGTACCATGGTAAATCTGATATCACTGAGAAAAAAACCTATTGAAGAAACAATAAAAAGACCCAGTAATTACTGTCCTTCCTTACACCAAACTTTAGCAGCCTTTGATGTTAAATGTGAAATGGACATCAGGAAAGTACTTCAAAAACCAGCACAGAGAAAGTTCTACAACCTTAACAAAGGTGAGAAAGAAGCATTGTTAGAGCCAGGCAGAGATAAGTCTCGACAGGTTATGAAAGCTGACAAGGGAGGATGCATTGTTGTTACTGATACTAGCAGCTATAACCAGAGGATAGAAAAAATGTTAAGTGACACTAACTATTATGAATATTTAACTTATGAAGAGATTAAGGCATCATACAGCAACTGGTACACAACCTTAACTGCACTTTATGATGATAGTTTGTTAGGAGATAACTTCTTTGACTATCTACAGACACCTTCCCTCTGCTTGCCTAAATTATTTGAAATCCCTAAGCCACATAAAAATAGAGAAAACCCTCCTTACAGGCCAGTGGTTGCATGCAGGGGATCCCTGACCGAAGCTGCTGCCATCTACCTGGATTTTTGTTACAACCTCTGGCTGAGAAGAATATTTCATACATAAAAGGCTCTAATGATTTTAAAACATGTTACAATTGATGTTGATAGCATTTTATAAACAATAGATGTTGAATCATTATATACTGTACTTCCACATGATTATTGTATTGAAACGGTGATTGATTTGTACAGGAAAAACAACAATGGCACACCAGCACAACATGAAAGAACAGGTAAACTTTTAGATATGATGCTTAGCTACATTGTTTTTACATTTAATGGAAATTACTATAAATAAAAGATTGGTATAGCCATGGGGGCAGCTATGGCCCCTAGTCTAGCCAACATAGCCCTAGGCAAGTGGGAGGAAGATTATGTTTTAACAACAGAGAATACATTGAAATATTGCAGTGTATCTACACTTTATCGATGACATCTTTATTGTGTGGAAAGGAGACAGTGCTAAATTAGTAGATTTTATCAACTATCTTAATCAAACCATCAGCTTTCTGCATTTCACCTCTGCCCACAGCCTCACCTCAGCAGTCTTCTTAGATATACAGATTACTAAAGACTTGGGTCAAGGTAAAACGGACACATATCTTTACAGAAAACCTATCAGAGTAAACCTCCTGCTACATAATAAGAGCCTCCATCCCACCAGGACAAAATATAATGCTGTCAAGTCCAAGGACTACAGGTTGGCTACAATCACCATGAAAATGGAACCCTTCTTTAAGAACCTAAATGATCTTGAAAATTATTTTTTGGTGAGGGGATATGAATGTGATATATTAAGAAGTATTCTGGGACCTATAATTAAACTAAAAAAGTACAAATTTACCAGCACTTAACAGTCCTTGTAGGAGGGTTTTAAAGAAATCTATGGACAACAAATCTAAAGGCAGTTGTATCTTGATTTTTACTGTTGACTCTCACTGCATCATTAATATTATTAAAGAGAATTGGGCCATAACTACTAAAAGCTCATATCTAATAGACATCCTTGGAGAAGCTCCTTACTTTTCATATAGAAAAGCCAGAAACATCAGGAGTTGGATTAAAGGTAGACCCAGACAATTGGATACATGCACCAATAAATATGGATCCAACTGTGTTTTTTGTCAGCATGTACAGGAGGGAGACATGTTTTTCTGCCCTTATTTAAATAAACTGATTAAAACTAATGCAAGAGGTGACTGTAACTCAATACAGGTAGTTTACAAGGCAAGTTGCAATGAATGTGAAGTATTTTATGTTGGGAAAATGCTCAACAGACTAAAAAGAAGGGTTTCTGGCCATGTTTCCAAAATTATAGTCGAGTGCAAAAATAATGCACTGGCTCGGCACCTGCAGCTTCACAAAAGACACACTGGCTTTAAATTTGAAATTATTGATTGTGTGGACTTTTTTGGAACTGGAAAGAGACATCCTTAATCTTTTATAAAAACATGAACTACTGTGGTAGCTGAAACTGAAATCTTAGAAAACCAGGGCTTAATTATTATTGTTCCATAAAAAGCATACTAGAATTCAGAAAACTGCCCCACTCTTTAAAAGACTATTAAAAGTCTGATATGTGACTGAGTAATTCTGACATTACATGCTAATATTATCCATGCTAGTATTGTTATAAAGAAATATCAAACATTGTAAATATTTTACAATGAAAATAATTGACACTGGTACTGTTTTCTGATACCATTACCCATTTAAATTAAGTGCTTTCTTAGTTAGATGCCACATTTGAGCAGATCCCCAGGGCTGTAATGCTTTATTTTTAATAGTTTTCACTGTATTTTCACCTTAGCAATTATAGCTATGATTTTCAGCCTACTTAGGTGTTCACTTGTAGATTTACACACATGTTCATTAATATTATGATATTACGTTTTTTACACACAAACCTGATGAAGTATCTATTTGGTATGAAAGTGATCTTTACTAAAAGTGTTTCAGTTTATAAGATACTAATATTTATTCTGATAGATGTCTATTGGTAGATCTTTTTGTTAGTTAATTAGTTATTTTGTTAGCAAGTTGGTTTCTTAATTAATAATGTTTAGATTAGTAGGTTAGCCTTAATAAGCTGTTCTTATATTATATATTTTAATAAGCCTGTAGCTTTTTAGTTTCAGTTCTAAGGTAGTACAGTCTCAGTATACACTATGGGGGACTTGGTTAAAAGAATGAGTTTAATGCTTTTATAGCTCTTAACAGAACTACTCTCTGTAACTACTTCCTTGCTCTAAATAATCTGATTATATATAAATAATGATTGTCTTCAATGTTTTTCATTATACTCAACTAGGATCTCTTGTTTGTGTGGTTCAGTAAAGGATATTCCATTTTTAACTTAGTTGTGGGCTACCTACTATTTTATTATTTTTGTAGTACATATCTTAAAGTTTGATTTTTATTAGTGAAGTAGGTGCATACCATATTTCAAGAAGTGGACAGCCTCCAAGCTACAAAGTTTCAGCTTGTTTTTTTTTTGATCCAGTATAGGTTGCATACTGGGTTTTCTGAGTCTTCAAGGGATACCACAGATTTTTCTTTTTGCTATGTTCAGCATTAAGTGTTTCTGAGGCATTCTGCATGCTTCCAGTTTTAAAAAGATTTCTTTCTGTACCTTCAAGTTCTACATATATTTGTTCTACAACTACATAAGACACTTGTCAGTTGTACTGTAGCAGTTTTATTTGTCAGTCCTTATGGCATCAAGGCCAAGAATATCATTACAGTCTTGCATGTGAGTCACTGTTTTTAGTTTTAGAGAAGGCTCTATTTTCTTGTGTAGGTACAGTAAAATGTCACTAGGTTTATATTTCATTATGTGAATACTTTAAATGTCAGTCTGAATGACTAATCGACATATATGGAAATTAGCAATGTCTTAACTTCACTTAGCAAAATAGATCCTACTCCTTAAGGATTGCTGTACAGTTTAGCCATACAAGAGAAAGAGAAGTCCAAGTCCTACAATGACATTCTTTTTCTGTTTGTTAATTTGTATTGACTGAGACAATTATACATGATTGCCATATGACAATAAATGCACAACACAGATATTACAATTTTCTTAAGCATTCCTTTTC
This sequence comes from Protopterus annectens, assembly GCF_019279795.1. Classification (NCBI taxonomy): domain Eukaryota; kingdom Metazoa; phylum Chordata; order Ceratodontiformes; family Protopteridae; genus Protopterus; species Protopterus annectens. The sequence goes on along the minus strand of NC_056725.1, from coordinate 669,936,117 downwards.
TGTCAATCAAATTTCTATCAAAACATTTTAATATTGAACTAATAAATATTTACAAAACAACTCAGCATTCTAGATCATGAAACTACCTGGTTAACGTAAGCCAAAATGAACATGCCAGTTTTTGCAATAACACAATTCATTCAACACTAAAAGCTTCTTATACATCTTCAAGGAAGAATTTATAAACATGCCAAATATGTGCCTCACACTAAAAGCTTCTATACATCTTCAAGGAAAAAGTTATAAACATGCTAAGTATGTGCCTGTTGTGTTTTAATTACAACTGAGCAATGGTGTCATGTAGTGACTACAATATATACTGTTTTTGAGAAGATTTTCAAGAATACACAGTGGATGTTTATCGATTGCTATTGCTACTTCATTATACCTATTAGAAAGGCTACCTACCTTCCTTGCCTTTAAAATTTGCTACATGGTGTCTTTTTCTGGTTTCCAAACCAGACAGACAGTGAACGGAGGTGTTAGTATATTGTTTGTATCGATGAGGGGCATAGACCTGATTTTTAGAAATGCACACCATGTTGTACACTATTACAATGTAACTCCTAACAGTACACCACATGTTAAAAAAAAGTCTGAGTACAAATGAATTCACAAAGTAGCACATGATGGCATGAAGAACTTTTTAAAGACCTTCTTGACATTAGCTGTTTCTATTATTTACTTTTTGGATGATAACTGCCAAAATAAGACTGGAACCTAGGGCGCATTTTGTTGGTTTTAGCCCATTGATGTTAATGGAGTTTGTATGGAGTGTAGCCTTGGAGTTCAGACTGGAGGAATTCTAAATGGTGTTAATGTCCAGTAGAGGAAAGGTAATAGTAGGAGGAGCAGCTGGAGTCTATGTCAGAGGAGCTTTGGAAGGTGTTAAGCAGCAGTGGATGTCTAGTGGAGTTAAAACAATTGTGGTACTGACATTTCATTTTATAACAGATAGCTTTTTCATTATTTTGGCAGCATTTAAGAGTCTGCTGACTAGTTTTGTCTTTTATTTAATAAATATTCTGCCTAAATTTTATTTACTGGGGTTGGCTGCTTGTGGAATTCATGAACTTGCTTTTTAATTTTTGGAACTGGTTATTTTTAAGGCTCGTTACATCTATAATTTTGTTTTCTGAAAAATTATGAGGCAAGCATTGTTGTTTTTAATAGGGTGTCTAAACCAAACTGGCTACAAGTGGGCATGACAGAGGATTTTAATCCTGTGAAGTTTTATTGTCTATGTTTTATCTTTTTAGATGCGTGTAGTTACTTGTTTTCTTTATTTAATTTTATGTAAGTAAGTGTCCCAGTAAACTGTTTTTTAAAAATTTACTTAATTTTATATGTCATTTTTTAGTAATATCCTAAGTGTCAGTATTCATTGTTAGTGTTTTGGTTTTTGAGAAGTGCTTAGTTATTCAAGCACAACAATAAATGTGCACTTCATCAATTTACCACTTGCCATTTAGAAAAGGAGTTGCTAATAATCCTCTGGTTCGGTTACATTAGCTGATCCTCTGGTCTTGTATTTTATTATCTGAGTCTGCCATTTTCCTTAGTGTGACTTTGAAAAAGTCACCAGGGAGTTTTCTTGGGTTATACCTAATATGCTGTTATCTATTTCCTTCACCAAATTTTTACCTTTATTCACTGCACCAGTACAAATTAAAATTTGTTGTCGGGGGAGTCTTACTGTTAGGTACCACAACTTCATAGCATTATACTGTACTTTTGGCTACTTCCTACTTTTACAGTCAACTGATTCACAGTGACTGACTTCCAGGCATTCCTGCCTTCCCTCATGCATCCAGCTATCAGGCATTATCCTTCTCCAGCTGCCTCCTTCTGACTTCTATGCATTATCGTTTCTGCTAGTTCTTGTTTACTTAGGTCAGTCCAAGTAAACCACATATTACTTGTTGGGCAGCAGCAGCAGTTCATGTTTCAGCCTCTATCAAAAATGTCCTCATTCAATTTTTGTACCTCTGCCACTGACTCTACTCCCACAGCATGTAGATAGATTGCTGATACTATGTTGCACTTTAAAGGAGGGGTGCTGTAGTCATGTGTGTCCTCTATAAAGTTGTTTACTAGCAGCAACTTCTTCATTAGTTACACATCTCTTTAATGTGGAATTATTCAGATGACTTTTACTTCTGAAGAGACAGTGCATATTGACTGATTTTGGTGGATTGTAGTGACAGATGTTTGAGTGGCCATTTATGGTTGAAATGTTCTGAATTGGGCAGTTTTGTCATTATTGGTTCATATGTTTTGTTTCATTGCTTACTGCAAAAATGTTCAAAACTATAAATTTAAAACACGTTCTAACAAGTGGCACTGTATTATAAAGAGGATATAATTTAATACAATCAGGAAAGTGAATCAAAGAACTCTTGCATATTTGCATGGTCCTAAAAATGTGTTCAAGGGGTTGATGATTTGAAAACAGCCCAAAGATAAACTTAATCTGCCACTGGCCAGATGCATTTTCTTTGAATGGGGGTTTCAATGCTGTTTCAGTGAATGTGAATTTCAAAGGCAGAGAAGCTTTAATTCTAAGACTGTTTTCATTGTAAAACTGTATTGCTTTGTTTAGCATATGTCTGTCAGTGTTTGTGCTATAAAATTTGAAATAAAAATTTTAAGTTAAATCCAGATATCTGTAACCAGTGTAGAATTAAAGCAGAAAACTGTATGTAAACTTTGAGTTTTGAACAATGTTTATTGTAACTGGGGAGAAATAGCCAAGTAATGGGACACTAGAATGGCTGTGTGGTGGGGGTGAGTAGGGGAAGCCTGATCCACTACCTTGCCTAGGGCCCCATTTAACATTGATACAGCTCTGCCTATGAACATACATACAGTAACATTGATGGCAGGCAATGCTCACAACCTTTACTTACCCATGTAATGGCTATGCACTGCTAGCATCACACAGACTCAGCCCCAAACTAAAACTCTTTTAACTGCTGGACTTCCAAATTAAGTGTTAAACCTAGAAGAGAAAAATAAATGGCTAAGAACACAAATTAATGGCATATCCTTGCATACTGTTACTTGCTAAAGTAACTTAAGCAGTGTGTGTCACCCAGGATACACTTACAAAGTGTAGAAGTAATTGCTGTAAGCTTTAAAATGAAAGTGAGCAACACTCATTTCTCAGTTTTGTTCACTAATAGCCAAACTTTCCTGCCTTTGTTGAAAACTGTATATTACCTTCATGTAGTATTCTTATACATTTTAAGGACAATGATACAAAATGCCCTACAGACTGCATGCCTGAGACTACAGCACAGATAAGAGAAGAATGAACACAGTACAAAGAGAAGACAGAGCTGCATTGGTGCAAACAATATTCATAAATGGTTGTGTGATCAGTCATTGCAGTAAATATGTAAGTAACACATTTGCAAACAACTGAGAGTGTACAAGTGATATATGTCTTGTTAATATTGTGGTGGAAATGGGACTTGCTTGTATGCACGATGACTTGCATTCCTGCTGCAAAGCTGTTTCTGTGGCAAAGAGAGATGACACCTTTTCTGTGTTTTGTAGGTTTATTAGTCTGACAGTTCAAATCCAGAGTTGTGTAAAATTCTGTAATGCATGTTCAAATGTATTTTGTCATTTATTTTTCTTTTTTTTTAATAATATCAATATTTGTGTGGTATGCAGCTTAGCACAAACCCAGTGAAATTGATACATGAATTAAATTTAGTGCAAGTTATTTGTATGATAAAGACTGCATAAATTAGAGCTGTAAATCAAGTGTGTGTAGCACACCTGGTAAACATGATGAAGTGCCCAGTATATACTATATTTAGATCATGGTTCAAGTCCCACATTTATCTTTTAATGATGAAACCTAATAAACACTTGTTACAAGAATAATACATGTTGAGCTTTGCCTGTCACATTTGTGCATTGTTTACCTTCACACAAACATGGTCTAATGGCCCAGGCAATAAGCTGACATTGTCAGTTTCAAAAAGGATATATTGTTAATTGTTTTGCTTTCCATTGTATAAACCTGTTAAGTGGTGGTGTGCGATGGTCTGCAACATCTGCAGGTCCAGCACACCTGCAGACAATAGGCAGACACTTGTCAATTTCAAAAAGGATATGTTGTTTCATCTTTTGTTTACCATTGCGCAAACCCACTACGCAACATTCAGTAGTGGTCCACAACACCTGTAGGTCTAGAACACCTGCAGACACCAAGGAGATACTTGTTAATTTCAAAATGGATAAATTCTATCATATGTGGTTTGCTTCAGTGCAAGCACACTAACAGGTGTTGCGTGGTGGTCAGTAGACATACATAGCAATGAATAGAAAATATACAGCTGCTGCCTAGCTGTTTCTTTTGCAGCAGTTGTAAATTAAAGAGATAATACAGGTGAGACTGGGTTCTAATACAACAAAGTCCAAAGCTTTATTACTGCTGTTCCAGTTCACTTTACATAAAAATTAACATTAGAAAAATAATTACACATAGAAATAACTATCTTGAGTAGGTGCATTGAGCACACACAGGCTATCAGATATACGTTAAATGTGTAACTTTGGATATCAGTAGAATTATGGTTCTACAATTAAACATTTATTTTCTGAACTGTCATGTCACACACATACATGGTTAAACACTGAATTTTAATGTATATACGTAACTAATGATCAGGTCTGACAAACAAGGTCTAAGTTGCAATAACCCCTCTGCACAGTAATGACTATAAAAATTCACTTGCAGCCCAAACTTCCCTGCAGTAAACTGGTATAAGTTAATGCTCACAATGCAGGTGACCTGGGATTCTAATCTAACACCCTCCTAATTTTTATTAATGCTTGTCCACTAAATTAAAAAAAATAAAGAACAATGTAAGTATAATTATAAATAACAATAACTATGTATAGCACTGGAGCTCATATGATTATATGTCTGACTATGGGTATACTGATAATTGTGTTTCTGTAATTATAATTGTCTTTTCTGGGCTTGGATGGACTTCATACTTCAGTGATAATCATACACACATAAATTTATAAACTGGGAGCTTATCAGGTCACACACATACATGGTTAACACCTCACTCTGTCATGTGTATATATAATTAATGAGCATATCTGACAAACACTTTTTCTGTGGCAAGGATGAAAAAGCACCTACATAGAAGAATATGTTTTGCTTATTTTACATAGATTTGAATCCACATTGTCCAAATTACTTTTATCAGTGTGTAAAGGCAAAAAAAATGTGTCATGTCATAAAATTTATATCTGTAATATGTCTGCAAAGTTAAATCAACTAACAGTTAATAGCAGCATCTAAACCAGAAACTAATACCAACTGTCACATTACCCTTCCTAGTTCATAAACTGTCTTCCTCTCTGTTTGGCACTGTTGCTCTTTGCTTAACACCATGCAAATAGGGCTGGCATGGTTGTTCGGGTTTGCACACTAGCTGTAAAATGCAATATCTTGAATTGGTGGGAAAACACTCTAACTGTTGCTGTTTGATCTGTATGGACATAGCAGGAGCTAGAAGGGAAGGCGTCCACTTTAGGGCTCAAAGATGGGCTGTAGATGAGTACAGAATATTCAAGGGACTACTTGTAAAGTGCCAAAGCCATAGGCTACTACGGGGGAATATGCCAGGTCTCAATGCAAATCATAGGCTTGGAATAGTCTAGCCAAGGCTGTCTCCAGTGCCACTGGCATTCCATGCACTGGAGAGCAATGCAGGCACCACTATAATGACCTGAAAAGGTACAGGCAGGAACATCTCAACCAGTGGCTGAATGAGTTTAGGACTGCTGACATCCCAGAGTTGTGTAAGTATACAAAGTTCAAGATAGTCAAGACTGGTATGCATGATGCTCTTCTCTTTTTCTCCCCTTTTTCTTTTACAGCCACCCAAGAGATAGCAGTGGACAGGAATTCCCATGCTAAGCATTTGGAAAGACTAAGATAAGAAAGGGGTATGCATGCAGCACATAAGAATATTATTTTATGTAAAGTACTGCTCTTGTATACATTATTATTAAATTAAGTGTGCATGTCTAAACAGTAAAATAAAGCCTGCCTGTTTCAGTCTGTAGTTCAAGCCAACTGTAGGAGTCAATTGTAATAGTATATTTAGATGTTGTAGGTTCAAATCCCACAGGCAATGTATATATAGTAAAATCATTTAAAAATATTGCATAATATCCCTCTCAAACTTTTGCAAGAAATCTGGACGAAGCCGCAAATAATGAGTGGGGGGGCCCAAAACAGGTACACTTTTTAAATATTGCTCTCAGAAAGTTGATAGAATAACAGATTTTGCAATAGCATGAACTTTCTGAAACACAAATGTCTGCCATTATTTTCTGACTTCAGTCCTCAATGATTTACCTGTAATTTTCCAGAAAACCACAATTTTATAATAAATAAACCAAAAATGTGAGACAAAAACATGGACTTTCTGCAAAATTCTGTACAGTTGAGAGATATACTACATAATAATTTCAACAAAATTGGTACACATGCCATGCTGTTAACTTAATCTGCATTATTTGATCAGGCATATGTGGGATATATGCATATTGTAAAGATTACTTGGAACAATCATCATCCATAGTTTATAGTTGTTAAAAAGTATATTTAATGTAAAATTAAAATTATTTTTATTTATATTGTACTAATTTACTGTATGTCGCATATGATGACTCTAATTATCTTTTTTTTTTGTCTCTTACCCCACCCCTTATCTCTCTTTTTTATTTTTATATGTGTGGTCACAACATTTTAATGTCATTAGTTTCTGACAATTCATAAAATGATTTACAGCATGGGGAGGTCAACCAGTGCGACTCAGCCTGCCCCCTCCAATGGCTGCTGCACTGATGCCCAGCACATCTGGGACCCAACCTGGTAGTACTGCTTCAGTAGCCCTGTACTACCTGGGCCCTCCACATCAGGTAGCAATGCTCCAGAAGCCAGTGCAATAGTACCCTCCAGGATTATTGGCAAGGTGGTGCTTTTGTCACCCAAGAGATGCCAGATAAGGTGCATGAAGTTGTGGAAAGGACCACTGGATCATGCCTCAACTGGATGGAGAAGATGCTCACTGGAATGATTGGCAAAAGAAAACATCAAGTACTGCAACAGCAAGCTGAGGAGGGGGACAGTGATGACAGTTCTATGGGTGAGTACTAGATTATCACTGTCCCAATGTTTGATCAGCATGGGCATTTGATGTCCCCTCCCTATCCCCAATCACCATCCCAATGTTTGATCAACATGGGCATTTGATGTCCCCTCCCTATCCCCAATCATGATGTCCCCTCACCTGTTGTGTCCCTCATCATCTCTGTATTTTGTCTTGTTTGTTCTGTTTGTCTATAGCCACTTATTCACCTACCCTACTTACCTGACCCTGACATACCTATGTCCTTTACCAACATTCTTCTCCTACAGAAGTAAAAACACAAAAATGGGCACCTGTCCAGAAAACAATAAATAAATATCACCCCATACATAGCTGTCCAATTTACACATTCTTCATGACAAACTCGATTCCATCTAACTGGCTATACAACATTTCTGCATTGTTGCCACCCATCTTTGTTGATGTGACAGTCCAAATGTATCCAATATTATATCCATGTTCATTTTACACTACTGAAGAAGCAATGGACAGCTATAGTTCTTTCCTAACTCCCTCCTACAAATTTCTATATTGCTTTCCCTTTGCTCTTCTCCCTGCTTGCCTCATTTCACCACTTTTCTATCTACCCAATTTTTGCACCTCTAATATGGTCAAAAAATAGAATCACATACCACACACATAAATAAGAAATCCCCAACAAAGCCCTTCACTTTTTTTCCTCTGTGCTTGAGTAGAATTTTGTACCATTCACCAATGCCGAACAACGTGTATGTCTCTTCACGTCCAGTGGCATGATGTGGTTACCTCTTCACAATGGTACTTAAACCTACTTTGCTAAGGAAACACACAGTTAAAGTAGAATAAATGCACTCATATTAAAATTTTGAACAATTTTAAAGACATGGGAGTTAAATATATTACCTCCCACAAACTAGCTACTAAAAGCATAAAAAAGAACATACTTTCAAATATACTGGAACTCTCTTCTTGACACACCCCGGGATTCATGAAGCTCAGAGCAAGGCCGGCGTCAGGCTTGCACCACCCATGGGTGTGCAGATGGCGCAGTAGTGCCATATGCATATTAATGAAGGAGCGCTGCCACCACATCCACATGCATAGGAAATGAGCGCGAGTGCATGGGGCGTGTTGAAGCACTGCACGGAGGCGTGGAAATGATATAAAACTTAAAAGTGCAACATATATAGCAAAAAACTTGCATACATTTCCAGTACTTAAATTAAATGCACTTACAAGATATTCACGCTGTGAAATCTTAATAATTCATGACTGGTCACACCCCTCAAAAGCAAAAGGTAGAGGAAATGGAACACCCCCAGCTGTGAGGAAAGAGGATTGGTGTGTTTAAACAGCTGATTCACAGTGTGATGATTAAATGATTGTCTCAACAGTAAAGGAAGCAAGCACTATAAAAAGGAACTTCCAGTCCCAATCTCTACGATCTGAAGAAGATACCAAAAGCGCTTATCGTTTGGAATACATAGGGACTGTTTTATTCTACATCATGATTTTAACTTGACATGAAGATTTTAACTTTTCATACAATAAAAGTATTTTAACTGCCATTAAAACTAGAAGCTCTTATTTGATCTGTTAGACTGGTTAAGCTATCACAGTTCATCACAGTCACATAGCAGCTACTACATCTTCAGTGTGGATACTTTATATATCAGACCAAAAAGATTGGATACTTTGAAGCCATCATAAGACTGGATTCTTTGGAGCCATCATTTCGCTATGGTATAACTGCATTCACAGCGTGAATATCTTCTAAGTGCATTTAATTTAAGTACTGGAAATGTATGCAAGCTTTTTGCTATATATGTTGCACTTTTAAGTTTTATATCATTTAACCACACTACCTATTCTCCAAGAGAACTTTACTTCATTGGCCATTGCTGTACAGCGTTTCATTTTGAATACTCCCCGGGATTCATGAAGCTCAGCGCAAGGCCGGTGTAAGGCCTGCGCCGGCGGTGCAGTGAATAGTCGGCGTAGTAGCGCCATATGCATAGTAATGAGTGCGCGCCGCAACCACAGACACGTGCGTAGGTTACGTGAGCGAGCCCAAGTAGGATGCATCCGGAGGCGTGGCTAAGCCGGCAGGCGATGAGCAACCTAAAGTGCTGATTTCCACAGGCCGCCCATAATAGTAATGGCACCAGCCAGGGCCCGTGCAGAATGAAACGCACACAGAGTATGCAACATAGTACCCGTCCCAACAAAATGGAGAAGCAAACACAACCCATGAAGCCCTAAGTGTACCCGTCCAAGGAACAAAGGATACGCGTAATACTGTGTTCATCCCGCAATGCACTGTCAGTGGGCATAACCAGAGAAGGTGTACCGCAGCATGTCAGCGCGCCGCACCGACATAGGAGTAGCGACATGGGCATGGTCACCAGGGTTACCAACTGTCCCACTTTGCTATGGACAGTCCCTCATTTGACAGTTGTGTCCCGCCAAAAATCGAAAAATGGCAAATGACCTGAGATTTCCGGACAAAAATATTCCCTCAATATACCTTTAATAGTAGCATAAAACATATATTTTGTATATGAAACACATACATGGCATAAGAAACAGAATAAGCAACCCAAATGCTATGAGAATAAGCATATATTTTGGCAAAAAAGTGAAGTTCTGTCATCTCTACTTGCTGTGGGTATGTGTTGTCCTGCAAAATCCGATGTTTCCACAAAAGATGTCCCACTTTGGGCATTGGAAAAGGTGGCAACCGTAATGGTCACCAGCAGTAGTGAGAGTACACAGCCGGGTAGCCGTGTTGACATAACAACAAGAAGGAACCAAGATACCCTAAACACAGGCAAACATGTGCATAGCAACATGTACCACACCCAGCAACGTGCTCGTCGCATACACAGGACGGCGTATGTCTAAGCGTAATATCCAGAAGCAGAACCCATGCATGCAAATGTAATACACAATAGCCCCATTATAGCATGTAACCCCCACCCATGTACGACCGTGCACCCAACCCAGCTAGCAGCCTTGCGCAGCTACACACCTACACACAATGGGCATACCTGAAATGTGGTAAGAAGTATTGTCTTAGGCAGTGCCACGCGGGCAAATATGTACCCACATGTTAACAACCCACCTCAGGTACAGATATGCAAATGGCTGCATGTGAATGTGTCGGCAGAATGTGTACATCCCGCATGTGGTATGGACCCATCCAAACCCCATAGGCTTGCACACGCCACGGTGCACATAACTGTACACATGTGGACAAGTCGGGATGTTCAACCACCGTACCGATGATTAGCTATGCAGACATGTCAAACACATATAGCGGAACATCTGCCTACCAAACAGGACATCCTAACAGGGTGCCACAGGCACAGAAGGGGAAGGTGGGACATCACATGTGGAGAGTAGCGTTGCCGGATGGCCAAACACCTGCCAAGGCAAAGGACGGAATAACATGCATATGGCTGGATGGATGTTGTTAGAAAAATATATATAGAAACACATATGAAGTGCCAGTTTAGAAGCAAAATAGTATATAATGCATTGTATTCTACTTTACAATATGGCAGTAGAAATGATCTTGCATGTAATTGGCTGAAGCTTAGCTGCAGTGTGATTGAACTCTGACCCTGGCAGTAACCAGTTCAGCAGGCTTATGTCTTTCAGCATTAATTATCTGCTGGGTTAGAGAAAAATAAATGTATGTACATGTATATCTTCCTCCCTTCCACTGAGGAGGATGGCCTTGTGAGCTCTATCGAAGATAGAGTACAACTCCTTACCAGAGAGACAAAGGAACGTATTAAGAAATGAACTGACTATTGTATCCGAACAGTCCAGGGTTCTTGAAAGAGCAACAATTACAGAAGGACACTGTAATTGACCAGGTGCCTTGCAAGGCTGTGTTATTCTCATGGGAAAACATTTTAAAAGCATTACCTCAGCACCCTCGTATAAATAGAATATTGCGGACCATAGTGATGGAAATGCCCTGTGACTGACCACGTCAGTAAGGTGGGCAAAAGCTGATTGTAAACACTATATAAACAAATTGCTTCCTGTATAGAGTCAGACAAAACTCTTATACTTGTACTGTATAGTTTTTTGCCTCCCGCCACTACTAAAACGTTGTGAACCTGAGCTTCCTGTGTTATTGACTGTCATTTAGAAAAGCCTACTGATTTCTACAGTCTGATTTTAACAACTTATTTGACATTGTGGTCCTTCTTAGCCGGAATTCCCTTGGTAAGCTACAGGTCAGAGTGCATGGGTGGTAAGAAATCTGTGCAGGAGAAGTTGCCTAAATGGTTCTTCTTGAGTGAAAAGACCTCCGACTAAATTGTTGTGTGTAAAGAGGCTGTCCACTTTCTGATCTGTGGCTGAAAAGCGGAAAACTGGATCCCAAGAAGAAAACGTGCAGTCATAAACGGGAGGCTCAGGTAAGGAGAGTTTGCCTCTTTGTCTCTGTTGTAGATCAGGGACCAGGCTACATTGTTTTTGTTAACATTTGTGATAGCAGGTCGAAGACCAATTCAAGTAGTTTTACATTTGGACATAGATCAGGGGAACACAGAGCAGACTAAACAGTCATTGTAGACACTACAGTGGATACAGGGAAGGAGATACCACGTGGTACGAGAGAAGGGTTACGTAACAGTCGTTTAGAAGACATGGGAAATTAGTGCACTAAGAGATCGTGAGATCCGCCTTTGACGGATGATGCGAATTATATGCAATTGCAGAGAGCAGATAATGTGAGATATTTTGCAAAATGGGGTAATAAATATGACTTTGATGGTATATTAGACAAAATATCGTTAGTGAAACATTGGAATCACTTAAAATGTGACGCAGATGTTCTAGGGTTACCACCTGTCCCACTTTGCAAGGGACAGTCCCTCTTTGGGCAGTTGTGTCCTGCAAAAAAACTGAACAAATGGCAAATGTCCTGATATCTTAGGACAAAAATATTTCCTATATTTTCTTTAATAGTTGCATAAAACAGTTATTTTGTATCTGAAACACCAAAATATTATAATAAACAGAATAAGCAACTCAAATGCTACAAGAATAAGTTTCTATTCTGGCAAAAAGTGAATTTCTGTCCTTTGTACTGGCCGTGGGTATGTTTTGCCCTGCAAAATCTGATGTTCCTACCAAAAATGTCCCACTTTGGGCATTTGAAAAGGTGGCGACCCTAAGATGTTCAGGCGAAAAAACAGCGACATTTGGGTATCCCTCAAGCACATAGGTGGATTGAGGTAGTGAACCGAAGGGAACAGAAGACTAAAAATGCGAAAGCATCATCGTGAACAAAGAAGATAATAATACAGTAGTAGCGACGGCCCCTCCCCCTCCACCCCCTCCGATACCACATCCAGGATATGAAGCGGGAGGGCAGGCTAGTCCCCCCCACGTTATCCTGTGGCAACAGAGGTATCACAACAACCATTTGTAAGAGAAGCTATTGAAACTAGATCCCGAACACGTAAAACACCTAGGGACACCCAACTAAGAAGAGAGTCACTAGAACAGAGTGAGGAAATCTGTCAATTAATTGAAGTACCGAACCCTCAGGCAGGACAGGAAGGCCAGGACCCAACTCCCTAGTGTATAGACCGTGGACACCGGAAGATATCCGGAAAGTTACAGAGGGAATTCCCCATCCACAAAGTAACCATGAAAAGTTTATACAACATTTACAAGGTATGCGAATGAGTTACCACTTAAATGGGGAAGAAGTAGAGAAGGTGATTAGACAAATAATAGGTCCAGACTGGCACATGTTTTGTGTCGTCCGGAATGCTTGTGACGCGCAACTTAAACCACTCCCACATAGTGACGCAGAAGTAGACACCACGTTGAAGGGTCTTATGGACGAATTACTGCAAATTGGAAACCTAGAGCAGATTGGACCTGTATTAATCAGTGCATACAACAAGATAATGAAACTGTAGATGGATACTATGGTAGATTATTGGAATGTTTCAATAACCATAGTGGCATGCCTATTCCTGCAAATCTGAAAAATGATAGTGCATATGAACAACAGTTGAAAAATGCATTTTCGAAAGGTTGCATTGCCCCTATCGGTAGCTATATTACAAAGCATATGATAGATCACCGAACGAGTAGGCTACAAGCCATACTGGAGTATGCTAGGCTTGCTGAAAGACATCTTAACAGTAAGAAGAAAAGGAAGACGCAGGTCTTCACAGCTGAAGATGGAGCAGAAGTCTTTGTAGTACAGTCAGGTAAAAAGGGTAAGAGAAACACTCAGGGCAATAAACGCTCTGACAAAGACTCGGAGGTGTTTGAGGAAAGAAAGAGAAAAGGTGAGTGCTTTAACTGCGGGAAGAGGGGACATTTAGCAAGGGAGTGCAGGTTGAATAAAAAAACGTCTACGGAAGGGAAGGATCGGAGTGATAAGGATTGACTATATGACAGTCATAACGTTCAACAGTCATCAGGACAGACTAATGGGCAGGGAGAAAATGTAAACGCAGTAGAAGGAATAAAGGAAGTGCAAACAGATGTAGAAAATGAGGAAAACGAAGTACTAGAATTAGCCCTGTTGAGCTTGGAGCTCTATTTGGCGGACACAAAACCGGAAGTTACACATCTGGTGGAGGGGAAGGATGTGAGATTCCTGTGTGATTCAGGAGCATCACGAACTTTGATACACCCTTCAAAGTTACGGAACACTCAGAATCACCTGACTACATATTAGTGAAAGCAGCAAACGGGCAGCTATACAGGGAACCACTTTCCCATGATATAGCAATAACTGACCCTGTGTCAGGTATGACCCAGAGAAGTAAAATAGTACTTTCTGCAAAATGTCCAGTAAATATACTGGGGAGAGACATTATGCAGCTCTTTGGCATAGCAGTAGTCCCTACCAAGAAGGGTATGGAGGCACAAAGGCAAATGGATACTTTTGTGGTGCGAACGGAGGGTGAATCCCATAATTGGTACAGGCAGGACCTAGTCACGACTGGTCCAGGGGCAGTAACCGAGGAACTGATGAACGTAGCCATCAGTAAGGTACGCTCCCTTCACATTGATCAGCAGCATTTGTTACATTGTACTCTGTACTATTGTAGCACACCAGGGCCTGATAAGGAATATGAGCAAACATTGTGCAGACATCCTGCCAATAGACTAGTGTTACGAACCTTGTACTGGGATACTGAGGGTAATAGTGTGCTGAGTTGTTCATTACCACAGGAATTCATGGGACTATATAAGTCCAACAGGCCACCACATGTCAGTGTAACCAAACATAGAAATGTCAGATGGGTGGACCAGGGTGAAAAAGTGACACGATGGGAAAGGCAAATCGACTTACAATTGTCACAACAGGGACTACAGAAGCAAAACGTAAAGTGGCTAACGCAAGCACGTCCAGCTGTACACTTACAGCAGATTGAGGACAGCTGATCGGTGTTCCTGTTAAAAGAAGGAGAGAGAGCCTTGTGTGACATATCAAGCACCCTTTGGTCAACAGGGAAATCAGATGTAGGGCTTATTCGGACAGCACGTCCAGTAACCATTACACCGAAGTCAGCATTTAGACCGCCAAATAAATAATACCCTTTGAGGAAGGATGCAGAGCAGGGAATCAAGCCTATCATAGCGGCATAACTCAAGAAAGGGATACTGGTAGAAACGTCAGATTCACCATGCAATACCCCTCTATCCCCTGTTAGAAAAGCAAACGGGGAATGGCGGATGGTACAGGATTTACAAGCTGTAAATCATGCAATACTACCTAGGGTACCGATGGTGCCAGACCCACACACTATATTGAATGATATGAACCCGCAACAGAAGTATCTTACCATGGTAGATATAAGCTATGCTTCCTTTTCAATACCTATACATCCAGATAGTCCGTATTGGTTTGCATTTACATTCAGGGTAACAGATACACCCATACTTGGCTACCGCAGGGATACTGTGAAAGTCCAACAATATTCGCACAGGAGATGGCTAACAACCTGCCGGGGTTTACTCCACCCGGGGGCAGTCAAGTTCTACTTTATGTGGATGACATCCTGCTTGCGGCCCCTACCCAGCAGCAATGTAGGGAAGATACAATAGCATTATCAAAATATTTAGCAGAACAGGGACATAAAGTAAACAAGCATAAATTGCAACTTCGGAGAATACAGGTCAAGTACCTGGGATATGTGGTATCCAAGGAGGGTAGAACATTAGATGAAGATAGGAAGGCAGCAATTTCACAAGCACCCAAGCCAACTACCAAGAAGGGAATGATGTCCTTCCTGGGACAACTAACTTTTGTCGAAGCTGGTTACCAAACTATGCTTTTGAATCGGCTCTATTGTCTGCTTTAATCTTTAATACACCTATGGCAGCACAAGATATACTACACTGGATTCCAGTAGCAGAAACAGCTTTCTGCAGACTAAAATGATTGATAGCTTCATCATCTGTTTTAGGTCTCCCGAATTATCATAACAGATGTTTTCAGACTGTAGATTGTAAGCAGGGATATATGACGTCAGTTCTGACGCAACAGCATGGAAGTAAGCAACGCCCCATAGCTTACTACTCATCGCAGTTGGACCCAGTGGCACGGTCATTGCCACATTGTGTACAGGCAGTTGTTGCAGCAGTCATGGCAGTACAGGCTTCGGCATCAATGGTATTATTCCACCCTCTCATTGTGAGAGTGCCTCATGCAGTTGCGATAATTTAGCTGCAAGAGAAAATAGCATTCCTGACCCGTGCTAGACATCTTTCTTGTTTGACCATACTCCTGAGTCAACCTCATATGGTGATTGAACATTGTACAACATTAAACCCATCAACGTCACGTCCGACACCTGTGTATGGCACACCACACAGTTGCCTACAGGAAATGGAGCAAATAACTTTACCCAGACAGGATATTACTGATATACCCTTAGATGATGCAGAGGTGACAGTTTATGTGTACGGATCATGTAGAAAGGGTCCTACAGGAAAGAATCAAGTAGGTTATGCAGTAGTTACTGATATTGAGATTGTAGAAGCCCAACCCCTGCAGCATAACTTGTCTGCTCAAGCAGCAGAATTGATAGTTTTAACACGTGCTTGCACTCTAGCGAAAAACAGATGTGTGGACATATATACCGATAGTCAGTATGCTGTCTGTACAGTGCATGTTTATGCACAGCAGTGGAAGAATAGGGGAATGATAACATCCACTGGTAAACCGATTAATCATGCGCAATTGAGCTTGAATTTATTAGATTCCATTCAGTTACCTACTACAGTAGCTAATTGTAAATGTGCAGCTCATACAAAGCAACAGGATAAGATTACGAAAGGTAATGCACGAGCTGATGCAGCTGCAAAACAAGCAGCCTCACACTCAGAAACTTTCTTTTTGAATGAGGAATGACAATCCTCAGAGATTCTAGATTTAGAAATGTTAGAAACAATGCAAACATCAACTATGAAAGCAGAAAAGCAGACGTGGGTAAGACGAGGAGCAATCCTTGAAGACGGACTGTACATCTCCAAAGTGAGAAAGCCAATATTAACGTCTAATTTATTTAGATATGCGGCTTTGTTGATCCATGGGCAGAGCCATGTCTCAACAGGGGGGGGTGGTACAGTTGGTTAACAGAATATTCCAAACATACGGAATTAGGAACCACATACAAACATTTTGTGCAGCGTGTCATATTTGCAGTAAACATCATGACAGGGAGCATTCCAACCGAAGCGAGGGAGTTTCCCTACACCACCATATCCATTCCATACTATTTGTATGGAGTTTATAGAGCTGAATAAATGTGAAGGGAAGAAATACTGTTTAGTGATTATAGATATGTTTTCAAAATGGGTAGAAGCATTTCCAACCAGGAATCCAGATGCAGCAACAGCGGCAAAGGCCCCAGTAAAATAAAGTATCCCTAGATCTGGCATACCGGAAAGAAGCTACAGTGACAACAGAACACATTTTGTGAACCAGACAATCCAGCAACCTGGGGGATTCTTTGGGATTTCCTTGAAGAATCATTGCACATACCACCCACAGTCAGCATGACTGGTGGAGAGGTACAATGGGATTTCGAGAAATAAGTTGAGGAGGTTGATGAGTGACACCCAGATGAATTGGATTTGCTGTCTACCTCTAGCATTGCTGAGCATGACAACAGTTCCAAATGTAAAGGGTTTGACCCCCTTTGAAGTAGTATTTGGAATGGCATATTATGTGCCACAGTGGAAAGCTGTCATGCCTGCAGAGCTGGAGGTCGATGGCTCATTAGCCAGTTACATGAGAGGATTGTTAACCAATAACACTGTTTTGCAGTTAAACTCTTTTTCAGATAAAGAACAAATGAAGCCGGACGCAGAGCTGACTCCAGGATCCTGGGTGTGGTTGAATGTTATCCAAACAAGTAACCGGACGAGTCCAACGTGGGAAGGTCCGTACCAGGTACTGTTGGCAACGCCTACTGCAGTAAAGGTTGCAGAGAGGTCGTCCTGGGTTCACCTGACCCTTTGCAAACCGGTAAAGAATATCCAGTCTGATTTACATGTAGCCGATATACCACAGAGACAGAATGACCAGGGGCAGAGTGTATAACAATACAAAGCAACCCCAAAGACATTGGTTTACTGTCCTACTGATCATACACCTATTAACCATGTTTATGGTGACTTTTCTTTTGCTGGGATCTTTCCTGCATATAACTACACAGATACAAATAATGAAACATGATGAACTGGCCACAGATTGGCATCCAAACCTCAACACATACCTAGCCATGAAGCGTGTGCATGTAGAGACTATGAACATTTCAAATTGCTGGGTTTGTACTGCCATACCTACAGCATATGGAGGACTTTTGATGTCTGCTGTCCCCTTGGGGATAAATTGAAACTTGTGAATATCTACCTTTTGATACATGTTCTGTGAGATCACAGGACAAAGTGGCACTGTACTTACCTGTTACACAAAAAGGAATTGTTTGTTTTTATAAACATGATACAGTCCAAGTTGGTGGGAGTAATTGTAACATAACTGTGTCTTACAAATGTCATATAAAAGCCAAAGATCACAGTACTAGTTGTAGCACGATTTATGATTCGTATTTAAGCTTAATGAGAACAACGTGGAAAGATGTGCAGAAACATCCTGAATTGTATAAACAGTTGTCTGTTATAGACAGGAAAATGTTACATGCAGAGTTAACCCGCATCAGTAGTAAAGTAGAATATTGTTATTTTGTTTGTGGGGAAAAAAGCATATCAATGCTTACCTGAGAATTGGTCCGTCAGTTGTTTTGTGGGTTATCTGGTTCCAGCCATAAGACATACTGCAGAATTGCCTTTGGGTACGATACGAAATGTAAGAGATATAGCTCGAAGAACTGGGAACTCAGTCGAGAAACCTACTAATCCAGTGGGTGAAATTGAAGCTGTTTGGAAAGATCAGTCTTCTGTAAGAGATAAAGGAAAATTGACTCCTATGGACTTGAGTGACAGTGTTATATCCTGGGCTGGAATAATCCCAGCTTATGGAGCAGTGAAATCAATCAGGGAACTGAGGAAGTTGTCAAAACCTCTCGAAGTAATGAGCAATGCGACTTTTCCGCTCTCGAACTTGTGACTGATGAACTGAATGCAATGAGAACTGTTGTGCTACAAAATGTAATGGCTCTTGACTGCACCCTGGCGGCGAGAGGTGGTACGGCGCTTATCAAAGAAGACTGCTGTGCATATACCACATAATAAGCGATATCAACGACCACCTAGAGGTAATACAGCAGGTATCAGCCATGGCGGAACCAGGCCCAAACCCACTGATGAACTATTTCCAGAAACCATTTGGTGGATGGGGTTCACTCATAATGAATATCTTGATTGCCATTTGTGTTGTTTTGCTCATATTGGGAGCATGTGTCTGTTGGGATATCTTGTATGAAAGGATTAGTTAGGGACTCTGTTGACGTATCTGTAACCGAGACTATGTATCAAGACCTGGAGTGGAATTTGTTAATACCAAATGAAATTCTTTCTGAAATGTAAAACAAATGACTTGCCTAGTTAAAAGTTCCAGAGAGGAAGAGGCTAGGGAATGAAATAATGTTGTATATGTTTCTGGATAGAATAAAAGCATTAAAAGGAGGGAGAATGTTAGAAAAAGATATATCTAAACATATATGACGTGCTAGTTTAGAAGCAAATAGTGTATAATGCATTGTATTCTATTTTACAATATGGCAGTAGAACTTATCATGCATGTAATTGCCAGTAGCGTAGATACAGTGTGATTGAACTCTGACCCTGGCAGTAACCAGTTCAGCAGGCGTATGTCATTCAGCATTAATTATCCACTGGGTTAGAGAATAATAAATGTATGTACATGTATATCTTTCTTCCTTCCACTGAGGAGGATGGCCTTGTGAGCTCTATCGAAGATAGAGTACAGCTGCTCACCAGAGAGACAAAGGAACCTAGTAGGAAATGAACTGACTATTGTATCCGAACAGGCTTGGAACCTTGACAGAGCAACATTTACAGAAGGACATTCTAATTGACCAGGTGCCTTGCAAGGCTGTGCTATTCTCATGGGAAAACATTTAATAAGCATTACCTTAGCACCGTTGTATGAATAGAATATTGTGGATTATAGTGATGTAAATGCTCTGTGACTGACCACGTCATTAAGGTGGGAAAAAGCTGATTGTAAACACAATACACATAAAGCTGCTTCCCATATAGAGTCAGACAAAACTCTATACTTGTACTGCATAGTTATTTGCCTCCTGGTGTACACTATTAAAACATTGTGAAACTGAGCTTCCTGTGTTATTGACTGTCATTTTGAAAAGCCTAATGAGTGTTACAGTCTGATTTTAACAACTTAATTGACAGATGTGTATGTCATAGCATGGGAATAGGCCAAGCCAACCACCACAATCGCCATGTGTACCACATACAAACAGCCAGTAACACGCAGTAGTAATGCATGAAGGCTGTGGGAATAGCACAGGACATATGGCACGTGCCAAGTGTAGATGCATGACACAAAACCCCAGGATGGGGCTCCCTGCAAAGAGGAACATGTGCCAACCACACCTCCCACAGATGTACCGGCAATGAAAACACATGCCAAACACACAGCAACACTACCGTCCATCCCACGACATAGCGGAGGCTGGTCAAAGACCACCATGGCACGCACAAACAGGGACACATGTAACCGTTGCCTTAACACCCCCCCATAGGCCAAAGAATAATAGAATGGACATATGCATGTAATGTTGTGAAGGATGTGTGGTAGTCCTCAGTATCACAGTGGTAGGGACACAGATACACTGTAATCAACCGTGACGTATGTGCACTGTAGACAGCATACCTGCAGGTAATACAGAGGACAATCACGTGCCACAGAAATATACACATGAGAAAGAGGATAGGGGATAGACAAGTGTAAATGGGACAAACTATGAACATAGGTTCATAGGTCCATAGGTACAGGGTAGGCTATCTACCCAAGGTCAGCCATAACCCTAGTCCATAGTTAGGATTCCTTTGCCAACCTTCCGGTCCGGAGATAAAATGCCTATGATATTGCCATACCTCTGTCAAGCAGTGATAATGATGTAATCCCTGGGGTATATCTGCAATCCCCCATCCAACGGACAAGATCCCCCTCGAACAAGGCTAGCAAGGATCTCTGCCTCACATGTACTGTGATGTAGATCCACAGCATAGTGAGTGTCTGGGTGATGTATGTGTCACTCCAACACATCCTATTAATGACCGCGTCAAGGTTCACGTCACCTGCCCTTGTGGTTCCGAGGGATGTAGATACAGTAGGTGAAGCATAGACATGACATATGGGTCAACATGGCCTCGTATGTCAGGCACAGGTCAACACCGAACAAGAGGTATGTGACCGAATGGAGCACCTAACAGTGGGGCAGCATTACACAAATCCCTGACACCCTGCATCTGTATGACAATTAACCTATGAGGCCTTCCCAGCTGCTGTAGGTGTCGGGTCAGATACCCTTCGAATGGGGCAATGTACTCAATCATAGGTGTAACACGTAATGAGTACAAGGAGACAATGACCTACCCTGATCTAGATGTGAATCCCTGCACAAACAGGTGGGCAATGTAGAAGTCCTACCGAACCACGATAGCAACGTGTGTGTTGAACGAATGGTGACCGACAACCTGTGTCCCCTGATCCCTGGTAATTACCCAGCGCTCAGTGGACTGCCACCCATATGCCGGACAGGGGTGACCTCGTTCTCCTCGACGGGTATGATTTTGCATTACCTTGCATTTAGCTGTAGGCCATGTTCCTGACAGCAGATATGCATATCTGGGAGGCCCCTTTGAAGGATATCTGTGTCAGATGTCCGTCCCACTATGGCACCCGGTTCGCAGTCATCTACAAACAATGTCGCCCATAACACCCCTGTGTGTGCCTGTACTGTGGAAATGTAGATGTAGAAGAGGAGTGGACCCAGGGCAGAGCCCTGTGGGACACCGCCTGTGACAGGCAGTAGGTCCGACATGCTACCAGCAACTATGACCGCGTGGGCCGTGTCACATAGCCAGTTTACAACCCATCCTGCGATATGCGTGTTCACATCAAGCCGATGGGTTTATCAATGATACCTGAGGGGGGTATTGTGTTGAAGGCCTTTGCCAGCTTGAGGTAGGCTGTATGGTCTGCAAGACCCCCATCAATGGCCTCGATGACTGTCCCGAAAACGTCAACCATGCTTTAAACGCATGAACCGCCCCCGACCAAGCCAAACCGGGTTGGATGCAAAGTATGCAGGTCCCCTATGCCTTCATCTACGAGCATGAGTATGATCCTTCCCATGTCTTTGCAGATAGGTCTCCTCATGGTAATGGGACAGTAATAACCAGGGTCAGTGGAGGCATTGGCCCTGTGACGTGGGACTACAGTCACTGTGCGACACAACCCGGGTACATTACCCGAGGTGAGGCTAGAAATAAACAGCTGTCCTAACTGTGGGTCTAATTCCTCAATGAGATTGTGGAGTACACAGTCGGGTCACCAGCTGGTCCCATGGATGCTATGTTCACTACCCTGGAGAGAGCATGTTCCACCCGTGCGTCACAGAACATTCAGGGGCAACAAACCGCCGGTACAGACATCTCTTCATGTGGGGGGAGGGTGTGGAGATGTCTTCACCGAACCTGTCAGCCCGTATGTTGGCAATGTGTGTATGTTGAGTAAACTCCACATCATCGTGAACCCAGTCAGAGCATATGTGGGAGTGACCTCCCAGGTGTCCAGCATAGCAAATGAAGGCTGTATGATTGTCAGCCAGGTCCATGGAGATATATCTGTGGAACGTGCCCCGGACCATGTCATGACAGCCTGTAGCTCTACACATATAATGACCAAGGGTGTCATACCTCACAAGGTGTCTGCTCTGCCTTGTAGTAGCCACCTCCTCTCGTTGTACAGCTTGTGTATGGCTGGGGTACACCACACTGGATGCTTGGCATTGGTACAATGAACCACAGTTGGGTAAGGGAATGCCTGATCCATGCAATCCTGTAGGTACCGGCAGACGCCATATGTAAGTGATGCAGTGGCTGCAGTACTGTTCACCACTGGCTCAGGGTCCTTAAAGGAGACCACAGTAGTGTTCAGAATTGTGAATTAGGCATTTGAGAAAGCCATGTGTATGGTAACCGGCAACACCCACAGCAACGGATGTCAATAGCAGAAGCCATTGTCCAAATAACATACATTAACCGGCATGACAATATGTATTATTATACATGTATTGACACGTGTCTGCTAATTACATTTGCAAATGGCGTTAAGACCGTGCCAAAGTGCCCGTGATTTACCTAGTCTGGAGGTGTTGTTCCGACAATAAAGTGGCGATACTTCCCAACGGGACCTCTGGGGATTAATTAAGCGGTTGTTAACCTGCAACATTGGATGTACACCATTTGGTTCCGGTCTCGGAAAACATGGTTTCCGTAGCACTACACACTATGGGTAGTCAAGCAGACATCCGCGATTGGTGAACACACAGCAGCAGTCAAACCCACTGGCCACACGGACACAGTCCGACAAGCTCTACACTTTACATATGCACATTGGTGTCCATTGTAGGACCCAAAAATTTTCCCGTACGGAATGCGTGCCAGCCTTCATCATCACCCACGTGAACCGATAGTCGTGACCACATCACAGCTAGACATATGCACCGCAAGCGTGTTCAATGTTGATGATAGCTGTCCATGAAATGCAGCACATATGCACAGAAATCCCCAGAGTTCCGAGTCCATAGAAGTGCGTCCACATCACAGTCCCGCACACATGAAGGATGTGTAATGGGTACTGTCGACTGTTGCAGTCAAGGGATCCTGGGTATGTAGAAACAGGGCTCGGTGTCATTTGGCAGGTAATCCTATGTTCCGCCCCGTGGGAGGGATGTGGGCGTAGCACCTGCCTTACTCCCCACTAATAATGCAAAGCATCCACCGGAGAATGCTAAATGCAGGTGTGAAATGTGTACAGCCCTATATCAGTGTCCAGTAGGAAATTCTCATGGATGGACAAGCGTACGACCAAGATGGCACCCATAACTGCAAACCCGGTGAAATTACACAGCCGCAGTAAGGCATAACACAGGTAATACACATAGGGACTACACTTGACATTCCCCATACAAAGTCGGACCGCCGTGCGAACACCGGCTTACACAGCACTGAATCTGCCAGCAACAAAATGGGGAGCACTCGCTACCATACAGCGGAACAGATGGGCGACCTGTGGAACACATACTAATGGCACACCAACAACGTCAACTAGGATATGTAAACTATGGCGTTCCCACCTATAAAGAAAACATGCTTCAATGAATACATAGGGATCAACATGTTCCGGTGGTGTTATGTTGACAGTACAGTGACGGATATGTCCTATTGGGACGTTTGAGGTTTATTTAAAGCAGTTGCTAACCTGCATCTTTGGATATACACCATTTATTCACAGTTCTAAAACACCTGGTTTACGTAGCACCACGTAGAATGGGTAGTCAAACAGACATCCGCGATTGGGGAACATACAGCAGCGTTCGAAACCACTGGCCAGTTGGACACAGTCCAGCAACATCTAACTTTACATATGCACATTTGTGTCCATTGTAGGACCCAAAAATACCTTCTAACAGAACTCCATCCAGCCGTTTCCGACCACCAGAAGATACGATAGCCGTGACTACGGCACAGTTAGACATATGCACCACCAGCATGTTTAAGGTTGATGACAGGTGTCCATGAAATGCAGGACATATGAACAGAAATCCTCAGATCGACGTGTCCATACATGTGCGTCCACATCCCAGTCCCGCACACATGATGGATGTGTAATGGGTACTATCGATGGTTGCAGCAATGGGATCTTGGGTATGCAAAAATAGGGCTCGGTGTTGTTTGGCAGATAATCCATTGTCCCGCCCCGTGGGAGGGATGTGGGTGTAGCACATGACCTACTCCCCACTAATAATGCAAAGCATCCACCGGATAATGCTAAATGCAGGTGTGGAATGTGTACAGGCCATAACAGTGTCCAGTAGGCAATCCCCATGGATGGACAGGCCTACGACCAGGATGGCACCCATACCTGCAAGCCTGGTGGAATCACACAGCTGCAGTAAGGCATAACACAGGAAATGCAGATGGAAACTACAGTAGACACTCCCCATAGAAATCCAGACCGCCGTGCGAATACCGGCGTACACAGCACTCGATCTGCCAGCAACAACATGGGGATTACTCGCTGCCATACTGCGGAACAAATGGGTGACCAGTGGAACACATACCAATGGCACACCAACAACGTCAACTAGAAGGGG